>NC_077228.1:25487086-25543554 GCF_027887165.1 Monodelphis domestica
GAACCTCAGTTTTTTTCATTTGTAAACTATAGCATTTGTACTGCCTCTCTCCGGAGTTGTTGAAAGAGGAAAGTATTTTGTGGATCTTAAAAGCACTATTAAAATGGAAGCTATTTTGTTGAATTTGTGCTATTCTTGGGTTCATAAGTTTTTTTTAAACCCTAACTTTCTATCCTAATAACAACTCTAAGACAGAAGGGCAAGGGCTAGGCAAATGGGGTTAAGTGACTTGCCCAGGGTCACATAGTTAGGAAGTGTCTGAGACCAGATATAAACTCAGGTCTTCCTGACTCCAGGACTGGTTCCATCCACTGAGCCACCAACTGCCCCTGGTTCACAAGTTTTTAAAGGGAAAGGACTCATCAAGTTCTCCTGCCAATTTTCTCCAACCATTTATTTAGTAGCAAATGCTTCTCTAAATGGATGGCTTATATGTGTGGCTAAACCAATGGCCATGACAGGGAAGAAAAGAAACCCCACATTAAAAATGTAGGTATCATAATGAAATTTATTAAGGAATATTCTATTTGTAGCCATTGGAATCCTTTGCAATTTTGGAGATAAGGATGCTGTGGGCCCTCTAGTTTGGGTCTCAAGTTCAATCTCTATCAGTTGCCTGGGTTTCACGGAGCATGTCCTCTCAAGCCAGCTGGTAAAGGCATCAACATCCCAAATATTTCAGGGAGATGGGGAGAAAAATTGTAGCATACATTTCTAACTTTTCCCATTTTTTACAGGAAAGTCCTCATTTCTAGGCAGTTTACTAGTCTCCTTTGATTCTTAGAGATTCCAGGAAAGTGATTAGTGGGGAAGTAAAGGGTCACCTATTCCCTGCCTCTAGGAAATCCAAATTTGTGGACCTTTGAGCATTGTAATTAATTGGGGGGGGGAGGAAGGTGTGTAATTAGAATCCATTACCCTAAAAACTATAATTCCCAGCACCCCACTCACCTCATGTCACCTCCACCAAACTGATCAGATCAAGAGACCCCGAGAGGTGGGACTAGACAAAATTTATAACCTCGCTTTGTCAGCACTAGTAACAAGAAGGAGAGTGGTGCTGGGAATCATAGTTTTTAGGGTAACAGATTCGAATTACACAGTGGGAAGGACAGAATGAAAGTCTGAATCATCCCTTGATTAACTTTGCAAATTGTGCCTGCTCTCATGGTCTTGGCTGATCTCCATAGAACTTTCTCATAGCTCATGGGCTCCCTCCTCCCCATGAATAGCCATTAGCTCATTGGGAATGTGATTGAGGAGTTCCATGGCCCAGGGGATTAAATGCCAGCAGAGAAGTACAAAGGAGTCAGTAAATCTGAATTTATGACTTCCCTCTTCACTTTCCTGAGCCAGTCTCTAAAGCACTTGCTAATGTATAAAAGCAGGCTCATATTTTCTCAGGGCAGGATGGCTCTGACCCACAGACCAGTGTGTACTTCAGGCAACTACGACTGTAGGACCCCAAAGGAGAGAGGAATTCTTTCAGGCTAAAGGAATCAGAGAAGCTTCCTTGATGGAGGTTAGGTTAGTCTAGATCCTGCAAGTAAGAGAAGATTCCGAAAGGGAGAGGAAGAGAGAATGTTGTCACAGAATCAAAGCATTCATTTCAATTCATTTCATCAAACCTGTATTTAACATCTCCTGTGAGCAAGTCATTATGGGATATTCTGGGAAAACAAAAGCAAAAATCATATAATCACAGATGAGGTAGCAAAAATGAGTTACCTAAGGGAATCCAGTCATGACGCATCAAAAGAAGGACTTCAACCCACATCTCCTGCCTCCAGATCCAGTGGCCTTTCTACCCTGCTGTTACCAAGGAATTTCTATTCTCCTCATAGGAATCAAGATATATATACAGATAAGTAAACAAAGTCAAGGGGATGGGCATGGAAAGGACAGACGAATTGCTCCAGGAAGATCAGAAGGGACAGGTCAGCTCCGATTACATTCAATAAACATATATATTAAGCACCAGCTTAGAGTCCAAGAGATCCCTGCTTTGTTGCTAAGGCTACAAAGATGGCTAAAACCAATGCCATTTGGTTCTTGTGACTGTTAAATGAGAACACTTTTTGATTGAATTGAAGAATCAGAAAGGAGTATGAACAGGAGAAGGGAATAGCAAACCACTCCAGGAATTTTGCCAAGAAAACCCCAAATGGAGTCACACAAAGAATCAGACACAAGGGAAAAGGCTAAACAATAAATGAATAGATGCCGTATACCTCCCTGAATCAACCAAAGTCATCATGTAAGACATTGGTTCATCTCTAAGCTTGTATAATACAGATAAAAACACCAGAGACTGTAGACCAGCAAAGAAAGGCCCTTTGAGATCTTCTGATCTAACTCCATCACCTTATAGATCGTGAAACTGAGTACCAGAAAAGTAAAATAACTTGCCCAAGGCAACACTACACAAAGCAGAGTCTGGATTTGGTCCCAAGTACTCTGACCACCAAGCCAATCGCTTTCCCAAGTTTGGGAAATGGGATAAGTAAAAGCGAGAGATGAGAATGATCACTGCATGTATGAAGGGAAGGTCATGTTGGATACAAGGAGAGTAGAGACCAGACTGTTGAGAGCCTTGAATGCCAGACTGTAAGAAAAAGACCATGAAATTATGTGAGCAGGACACTTATGTGGCAAACAGAGTTTAAGGAAAATGTGGCTGTATGTCTGACTGATAATTGGAGGAAAAGAAAAGCCCAGAGTCAAGGAGATGAATCAGAAGGTTATTATAATTTATTATATATTACATATATAATAATTTTTTATTATAATCATTCAGGTTTGATGTGACAAGAGCATAGATGGGGAGGTGTTTGTGGGAATGAAGTAGAGAAAAGGATTGAAAGAGATAGAACTAAAAAAAACCAACAGGGTATGATGACTGAGTGGATGTGGGGCCAAAGGAAGAGGAGGCTCTGAGGTTTTGAGTCTGGGAGTTGTCAATGCTCCTTTCAATATATCCTCCAAGAAAACACAACCAGACCATGTCCCAGAAGGACCGCCAAGTGATGAATTCATTTCTCAACCATTAACAGAGGTCTCTGGAAAGTTGGTGTTAAGATTCAAGGCACCAGGCTGGTTCATAGGAAGAGAACTGAACACTCTCACTCCATCCCTCCCTTTCCTCCCGATCCCCACCTCATTAAAACACCACAGAGATTAAGTAATGACTGAGGTTTTATATATATTTCTCTGTATAAGAGTTATAAGTGGGGGGCAGCTGGGTAGCACAGTGGATTGAGAACCAGTCCTAGAGACGGGAGGTCCTAGGTTCAAATCTGATTTCAGCCACTTCCCAGCTGTGTGACCCTGGGCAAGTCACTTGACCCCCATTGCCTAGCCCTTACCACTCTTCTGCCTTGGAGCCAATACACAGTATTGACTCCAAGACGGAAGGTAAGGGTTTAAAAAAAAAAAAAGAGTTATAAGTGCCCAAGAAAAAGTACTATACAACACCTAACTTCTTTTCTCAACTCCACCCCTACATCATTAACTGACTCTTATAGATCTCAAACTAGATATCTTGAACCCTTTAGTTTTCACAAACTCATCAAACTCCAAAATAGAATTCATTATCCTTCCCCCAAAAAAACTCCCCCTCCTCTGAATTTCCCTCTAACCACCCAGGGCATGTTATATTTGAAATTAATATATCTACCAGTTATTAATTTTCATAAAGTTTATTAATAGAAAAGGTAGATAAACATAGATTTAAAATCTCTTCCTTACTCTAAATTCTGACCATGTGTCTCTATTCTATTGGCATCTTTTCTCTCTCCCTCACCTCTCTCTTCCAACCAGCCTTCGGTGCCAAAAAAAGACCCAAGTGGGCTCCACCGACTTTCTTTTATTGATGTTCACGGACCTTCATGGGCACAACTCTGGAATGTAAAGAATGTTGTTGGACCAGTCAGCAACCCAGGAAGGGGAAGGGATAAGATCCCCTTTACACAGGCACCACCATACTCCCAATTCACTCAGGCTCATGACTTTGATGTCATCCTTAATTCCTTATTACCATAGCTAATCCATTGCCAAATCATATCATTTATCCCTTCAGAACATCTCATATCCATCCCTGCCTCTCCACTTACCTAGATAACACCCTAGTTTAGACCCTTGTAACCTCTGAAATGCACTCTTGACGTATCTCTTAAAAAACAAAACAGCCCTTACCTTCTATCTTAGAATTCATGTAAGTATGCGTTCTAAGGCAGAAGAGTCGTAGTAAGGGCTAGGCAATTGAAGGTAAGTATCTTGCCCAGGATCACACAGCTAAGAAGTGTCTGAGGCCAGATTTGAACCCATCTTTAGGCCTGGCTCTCTATCCAGTGAGTCACCTAGCTGCCCCTTGACATAGCCTTCTAATTAGTTTTTCTAGCCTCTGCCTACTTTATTCCATCCTCTACTCAGCTGCCAAAATGATTTTTCTAAATTGCAAATCTTACCATGTTATCAACCCCATCCCTCAATAAACTCCAGTGACTCCCTATTACCTTCAGGTTCAAACAACCTCAACTTTAGCAATCATATAAGTACCCATAAAGTATAAGGCATTGTGCCAAGTACTGGGCATATATAGATAACAAAATGGGATAGTCCCTGCCCCCAAGAAGCCCATGTTCCATTGGGGATACAATGGTGCAGATATGTAAATATGAGGAAATTTAACAGATCTGTTAGGGAGACAGCTGCATGGAAGATGAATTGGAGAAGGAAGAATAGAAGCAGGGAAATACAAACGAAAAAGCAGAGGTGAGAAAATGGCCAAAATGGTTGTGGGAGTTTAGGACGTGCTCACATTTTTTTACAAGTTGGATGTGAAGAAAAGTTCAGGCTGCATGTTGTATCAATGTACCAGTGATGTGGTGCTACTCCCAAGAACTAGAACCTGAAATCCTACTCACTAAGGAGGAAGAACTGAAATTGAGGATCACTAAGAGGCCAAGAGATGGCCAAGAGAACCATAGACTTCTGCTTAGATGGTATAAAGAGAGCCTTAGACTTCCTGCCAAAATGGCCAAAAAAGAGCCTTAGATGTCCTTCCAAGACAACCAAGAGAGCCATAGACTTCTGCTAAGATGGTGAAAAGGGAGCCATAGACTTTTGATTAAGATGGCCACCTGGTTGGTTCCCATACCAACTCTAGCAAAAACCTAGTTCTCACTGCACTGAATGATAATGGAGAAATTCATTGAGAGGGGGCAGCTGGGTTGCTCAGTGGATTGAGAGCCAGGCCTAGAGATGGGAGGTCCTAGGTTCAAATCTGGCCTCAGACACTTCCCAGCTGTGTGACCTTGGGCAAGTCACTTGACCCCCATTGCCTAGCCTTACCACTCTTCTGCCTTGGAGCCAATACACAGTATTGACTCCAAGACGGAAGGTAAAGGTTTTTTTAAAAAAAAAAGAAAGAAATTCATTGAGAAACTACATTCACTTCTTTCATCCCAGAACTGCAGAAAAAATCAGCCAGAAGTGAAAGAGAAATAGGAAAGGGACCCTCTCCCCAAAGAAAGCAAGAGCCAGGGATGAGACATGTCTGGAAGCAGCAAAAGCAGAGAATCTCCTAAGAAAGCCTGACCTTGATGGGAACATTTCATGGAAGTTCCAAGGGGGCAGGAATCATGTGGTGCTGACCAGTGTCATTTATACCAATATGACCCAGGCCCAGAGGCTCTATTTTGGGGTGCCAAAGAGGGTCCAGAAGATTCTACACTCTGAATCTTAGAGATCTCAGGGAACCTACAGGCAATTGGAGGACCCAGGTCAAGACAAAGTAGGGCCCATCATCTCACCAAAAAGCAAGGCAGGAGGTAAAGCTTGGCCCTGGAACAAAGCCCCAATTCTGGAACTAAAACTGGAGAGAAGAATGGATTAAAGAAAACATCATTTGTTATCAAAAATTATTGCAAATAGAACTCCATAATAACTTCAAGCAGGGACTCAAAAGGAAAAAATGGGTTTTCCACAAAGAATACATGAATACTTAGGAGAAATAAAAGTCCTTGAGGAGAATACATAGCTTAAATGAGATTATAAACTTTACCTAAGAAATGGACTTCTCAAAAATTAGAATAGAACAAACAGAAGTCAACGATTCCATATGACAGCAAGGAACATTAGAACAAAATGAAAAGCCTGAAAAACTAGATGACGATGAAAAACATGTGCTACATTAAAAAAAATTCAGGTAACTTGGAAAAGACATTAAGGAGAAAGAATATAAAAATGATTAGACTCCCAGTAAATATTACAAAATAAAAAGCTGAACACTATTTCAAGAAAGCATAAGTGAAAACTGCCCAGATCTATTAGGATAAGAGGACAAAAAAAGACAGAAATCCATTGACCACCTCCTGAAAGGAACCCCAAGAGAAAAAGTCCCAAGAATATCATAACCAAAGTCCAGAACTCCTAAGTTAAATGTAAAATGCTACATGCACACAGAAAGAAACAGTTTAAGGGGAGCATCTGGGTGGCTCAGTGGATTGAGAACCAAGTTTAGAAATGGGAGGTCCTGGGTGTAAATCTAGCCTCAGATACTTCCTAGCTGTGTGACCCTGGACAAGTCACTTAACCCCCATTGCCTAGCTCTTACCCCCTCTTCTACCTTGAAATTAAAACACAGTATTGATTCTAATATGGAAGGTGAGGGTTTTAAGAAAAAGCAAATTAAGCACCAAGAAATTATAGTCAAGATCACACAAGTCCTGGGAACTTCTTTAAACAAGAAGACATCTTGGAAAACATTATTTCAGAAGATAAAGAATATAGATTTACAATGGATAATAATTTACTTTGTAAAGCTGTGTATAATTCTATAGAGGATGGGGGGGGGAGGGAGGTCCTCTAATGGAGCAAAAGACTTTAAAGCATTCCAATGAAAAACTCAGAAGTGAAGAACTTTAAAACATAAGCAAAAGAATCCAAAAAACCCAGAAGAGTTACTTTATTGGAGCAAATCGAATTACCCCTATGATGATGTAGTGCTAACATTCTAATGATTTCAGATGTAGAAGGATGATGTAGGGTTAAGATTCTAATGAAAGAAGAAGAAACACTCACTTCTTCAGAGTCTCAATGTCTTCCAAGGATAATGAAGGAGTGAAAATAAGAAAAATAGAGATCCTTGAGACCGGCTGGCTCTATTCTGAGGGGTTTAAGAAGAAAAGGGAAAGGAAGGTATAAAAAGAATAGATTTGGTTATAAAGGAGAAAGAAATGAGGAGTTTACCATTTCTCTTAGCTGGGGAACTGCTGAAGCGTATTTAAACTTGAAGGAAGGAGTGAGGGATTGCGTGTCAGGTGATCCCCATTTATCCAAATGAACAAAAGGAAAGTTAATTATACACTCTCAAATACACACATCAAACTCAACAGGGAAATAAGTGGAGATAGGCTAAGAAGAGATAAATAGGATAATACTAGGGAAGAGATAGTCATAAACAGGACAAATTTTCTCTCCTGCAGGGGAAATTAAAAGGTGAAGAGAGAAGAAAAGAACTTAAATCTAAGAAAGTGCCTTAGATTGATTCTCAGACAATTGGAGAATGGCTGAACAAATTCTGACCTATGGATACAATGGAATATTATTGTAACACAAGAAACAATTTTTAAAAATCCTGAATAGTATGAATTGTTGCAAAATGAAATGAGCAGAACCAGAAGAACAATTTATTCAGGGACAATATTATAAAGACAAACAATTTTGAAAGATATAAGAACTCTGATCAGAAATGACCAAACATGTCTCAAGGGACTTTTGAAGTATGTTATTCACCTCCTGACCAGAAGGTATTGGACATGAGTAGATTTATTTTTAATATATACTGAATTGTTTCTATATTAGGGTTTAGAATTAGATGTTCAAATCAGCATCTCTGTACATATACTTTTATGCTAGAGTTTATTGCGTATGTATATTTAAAACAAATAACATAAAATGCTTTTGTATTCTGATATGTATGGAAATGGTTTTGGGGGTATTCTTAAGTTTAAATTTTTAAAAAGTTTTCTTTTTAAAGAAAAACAAAAGAACCATAATAAAGGATTCCATTAAGGAAATGAATAGAGAATGACAAGATCAAAACTGTAATTCAGGAAAATCCCTTTGGCACCTTGATTTAGTATGAGGAGAGATTTGAGGAGGGAGACCAATTTGGAGACTTTTGAAATAGTTCAGGCAAAAACTGATGAGAGTCTGGATGTGTACTAGCAGGAGATCAGGAACCAAAGCTTGAAAGGCTTAAACAAGAGAAGGGACAGAAAAATAGAAGCACCACTTCCTCTCCCAGGCAGAGCTACACAGGGGAAGGTGAGATTGGATCAATGTCCAGAGCTGAAAGGTAAACAGGAAATCCCCTTCAGTGTCGGGTTTCTGGTTTCTTCCCTGGATGGATATAATCTTGATCCCCTTAGTATGGTAGAAGAATAAGATGTTCAGTTCTTCTGAATTAATAAAATCTATTTATTGTGTTGATATTCAAGAATGGTAGGTTTAGAGAAAAGGGAAAATTAGGAAGTCCCTAATTCTATTTTAACCTAAATTCCCTTCAGGGGTTGAGGGCTCAGCTCTGGGGACCTGAGTCCCTGAGGACATGGTGGAGTCAGGTTGGTGTAATTTCTTAATATAAAGAGATACAGCTATTGAAGATATCAATGGGAAATCTTCTTGGGTGGATAGTCTCTTATCTTCCCCAAAGGGAAAAAGTCTCTATCCAACACAATTGAGGAAGGATGGCTAATCTGATTTCTTCAGATCGATGAGGGATCCCAGCAGGTTAAGCTCAGCAAGTTGCTCTTCTCCCTTTCAGTTCAGAAGAGAACAAGAACCCCTTTCCAACTGTCCATCTGCTTTTTTTGGCCAGAGGTTCTAGCCCCATCCCCCATTGCCAGCAAAGTTCCATTTTCTTCCTGCATGAGGTTTCCTTGTAAATCAAGTCCTTGCAATGCAGACTATATCTCTCTCATCCACAGATGCTAGCATTCACCCAATGAATATAATTTGGCCAATAGTAGGCACCCAATAACCAGTCAACTAGTATATATTAAGTAATCATGTAATACATGCTTGTTAATTGATTGCTAAATAATCTGCAAATCATTTAATCACTCTGTGCCTCGACTTACTCCCTGGAACTTAACCTAACAACAAGAATTGACATTTATATAGCACTTGAAGGTTTCCCAAGTTTTTTCCTATGTCATCTCAATTGTTGAGCCTCACAACAATTTTATGTAATAGGATCTTCTATGATCTCTATTTTCCAGGGGAAGAAATTGAGGTTCAGCTTGCCCAGAATTACACAGAGAGTAAGGGTTTAGGGCAGCATTTGGAAGTGACACAAAGTTTAGATTAAACATAATTTCTGCCTAATTAAACTGAAGATCTGGCAGAGGGGGATGGGGGAAGGAGGGGGTGGGAATAGATCTTCTTGATGACTTAATAGTCATTCTACAATAGTATGGAATGGTATTTCATGACAGTATTCAAGGGAAAATATGGTAATCTGATATGTGGAGAGGGGAATACAGTGATTCTCTGAGAAGATGGAGTGTAAGGATGGGGACGATTTCTAAGCTTAAAACCAAACTTAGATTTGGGGGACACCATAAACACATGATAGATAGATAGATAGATAGATAGATAGATAGATAGATAGATAGATAGATAGATAGATAGATGGATGGATGGATAGATGGATAGATAGATAGATAGATAGATAGATAGATAGATAGATAGATAGATAGATAGATAGATAGATGGATGGATGGATGGATGGATGGATAGATGGGATAGATGGATGGATGGATAGATAGATAGATAGATAGATAGATAGATAGATAGATAGATAGATAGATAGATAGATAGATAGATAGATAGATAGATAGATGGATAGATGGATGGATAGATAGATAGATAGATAGATAGATAGATAGATAGATAGATAGATAGATGGATGATAGATAGATAGATAGATAGATAGATAGATAGATAGATAGATAGATCAATGCACACATACATGTAGATAGGTAGGTAAGCAGATATACATATAGAGGTAGTCAGACAGACAGTCAGAGACAGACAGAGATAGACATAGAGACACAGTAGCTAAGTTTTATGTACATAATTATCTTAACTTGAGCATAGGGACAATATAATGGCCCCTCAGGTCTGAGTTTCTTTCCTCTGTTTCTTGGGGGGGGGGGTAATATTAAATGGAAACTTTTCAATCCTCTTATTTTATAGATGAGCAAACCAAAGTTTGAAGAGGTTAAAGGACTTATACAAGATCACACAAGCTGTAATTGGCAGAACCAGTATCTGAACCAATGTCTTCTGAGTCCAAATCCATCTTTTTTCTCCTGAATCATGAAAACCAAATAGGTAGTTCAGTGGATTGAGAGCTAGGCCTAGAGACAGTAAGTAGGTCCTGGGTTCAAATATGGCCTCATATACTTTCTATCTATCTCTGTGACCCTGGGCAAGTCACTTAACCCCCATTGCCTAGCCCATAATGTTATTCTGCCTTGAAACCAATACTTGGTATTGATTATAAAATAAAAGATAAAGGTTCTAACTCTAGGTATTCCCTAATTTAAATTCTCTCTTTTCATCTCTCTCAATGACCTCATCAATTCATATGGGTTCAATTACCATCTATACTTGAAGACTCCCTTATTGACACATCCAGTTCATCCTGCCTCCCTGAACTCTTGCCCCATACATACCAACTGTGTAGTAGTGCAATTGGCTAATCAATCAAGATAACTACATTCCTGTACACTTACAGTGGTAATCCAGTCTCTATCTGATGATCTCCAAGGAAGAAGAATGAAGCAAAGGACCAAAAAAGGGGGCTCACAGTTTTTAACTAGATTAGGGGGATCTATGAATCTTGATAAATTAAAGTTCCCTGTCCCAGATGAATGACATCCTCAGACCTGAAAGAGGTGGCCCAAGAGATTTACTGAGTTACTGTCAGAGATCCTTGAAAGGAAATGGGAAGGAGCACCCGTAGCCCAGAGAGTACCAACTTCCAAAAAGGTAAAAGGGCTTGAGCTTCTAAAACTAGATTAGTGGGAGCTTCCAGGTAAACATGGTGTCAGTCTAGACAGAAGACTCACCCTCTCCTCAGCATCCACCAATATAGACTCCCTCAAAAGACAAAAAAAAATTCATAAGAATGAAGGGACTCTACAGTAGGGCACAGCATTGAAGGTATGTGGGATTTGGGCATTATAAAAAGCTCCCACCAAAACCATGAGCTGATCTATCCTTCCCCCACCCCACCAACAGAGCCAGAGTCAGAGCCAGCGTTGCCAGAATCAGTGAATGAGGGGCACCTCTAGAATGAGTAAGGGGCACCTCTAGGTCCTTGGGAGCTGACTAGACCACCAAAGACCTACCCCTGAGAGCAGCTACACCTGAAACCCCAGCAGGCTGAAGAGCACAGACTGTGGGCACTTGTGGGAAAATAGCACAGAGAAGGGCAGCAAACAGCAGAAGCTGCAGAGATTCAAGAGCTTGCCTCAAGCAAAATCCTTGCTCCTTAGCTCCATACACAGAAAGCCTACCCATCTCACTCAGATTTCTGATTAAAAAGGGAAGGAAAAACCTCCACAGTAATGGCAAATTGTGCCCAGGAGCAACAACCTCCCTCCAAGAAAAACAGGAAAAAGGGGTTGACCCTGGACATTTTTTATGGAGGAAAAACCCAGGCTACAGAAGAAATTCAAATAAACCCAAAACCTTCCCAAAAAATGGAAATTGTCCACAAACTCTTGAAGAATTTAAATTGGAGCTTATCAAAAAGATGGAAGCCTTCTGGCAATAAAAGTGGGAAATAATTCAAAGAGAAAATAACAGTTTAAAGGACAAGAACTCCCAAATGGAGAAACAGCTAGAAGCCACGAAAAGCAGGATAGACCAAACCAAAAAGGGAAATCAAAAGATTATAGCAAAAAAATCAGTCCTTAAAGACCAGAATTAGGCAACTGGAAGACAATGATCTTGCAAAACACCAAGAATTCATAAAGCAAAGTCAAAAGACTGACAAAATAGAAGAAAACACAAAATACCTCACTGACAAGATGACAGATCAGGAAAACAGATCGCGATGAGATAATTTGAGAACCACTGGTCTACCTGAAAAGCCAGAAATATACAGAAATCTTGAAATGATACTACAAGAAATCATCCAAGAAAACTGCCCTGATGTTTTTGAACAAGGGGGCAAAATAGACATTGAAAGAGTTCATAGAACACCCTCTACACTAAATCCTCAAAAGACAACTCCCAAAAATGTAATTGCCAAATTTAAGAGCTTTCAAGCTAAGGAGAAAATTCTACAAGAAGTCAAAAAGAGACAATTCAGATACCAAGGAGCACCAATCACGATCACACAAGACCTGGCAGCTTCCACACTAAAGGACCACAAGGCTTGGAACATGATATTCAGAAAGGCAAGAGAATTGGTTCTTCAACCATGGATCACCTATCCATCAAAACTGACTATATACTTCCAGGAGAAAGTATGGGCATTCAACAAAATAGAAGATTTCCAAGTATTTGTAAAGAAAAGACCAGAACTAAGTGGAAAGTTTGATATCCAAAAACAAAGATCAAGAGAAGCATGAAAAGGTAAATATGAAAGAAATGGAAAAGGAGAAAAATGTTTTTTATAAAACTAGATTAGTGGGGGCAGCTGGGTTGCTCAGTGGATTGAGAGGTAGGCCTAGGGACAGGAGGTCCTGGGTTCAAATCTAGGCTTAGAAACTTCCTAGCTGTGTGACCCTGGGCAAGTCACTTAACCCCCATTGCCTAGCCCTTACCTCTCTCTTGCCTTGAAACCAATGCACAGTATTGATTCTAAGACTGAAGGTAAGGGTTTAAAAAATTATAAAACTAGATTAGTGAGCTTGACTTTGATTCCTAGTAAAATTCTCAAAAATATCACTAAAGAGCTAAGTTGTGAACATCTAGAAAAGAAAGCCATGATTACCAAGAGCCTGCCTGGCTTCACCAAGGACAGGTCATGCCACAGTAACCTTATTTCCTTTTGGGACAGGATTTCTAAATGGAGACATCAAAGGAATGTGGTAGATAGAGCATGCCTAGACTTCAACAAAGCATTAAGGATTCTCATACTCTTCTTGTGTAGAAGATGGAAAAAGGTAGTCTAGATGAGAATATAAACAGAATGGATTTGTACCTGGTTAGATGGTCAAACCCCAAGAGGAGGTACCAATAGTTCATGCCAACATGGCAGGAGGTCTCCAGTGGAACATCCCAGAGATCTATGTTTGGTCCTGTGATGTTTAACATTTTGCTTAGTGACTTGGATAAAGGCAAAGGCTTGTCCAATTTGCAGACGATTGGTGAAAACCTAGAAGGGATTGTCAACATTCTGGATGGCAAAGACAGAATCTGAAAAGGCTGAGTCTAAGAAGATAAAATTTAGAATAAACAAAAAGTCTTTTATTGGAGTTCATAAAATCCATTTCAGAATTGTAGGATTTAGGAAGCCATGGTTTGACAGCAGTTTATCTGAGGACCATCTCAGAGAAGGAGGCTAGTGGCCTGCACTGTGTGTCAGCAGTGTAATGGAGCAGTGGATGGGACCTCTGATGTCATCAAGGGAGGTGTAGCTCAGGGGTCTTCAAACTATGGCCCATGGGCCACATGTGGCCCCCTGAGGCCATTTATCTGGGCCCCACAGCACTTCCAGAAGGGGCACCTCTTTCATTGGTGGTCAGTGAAAGGAGTACAGGATGCATCCGCAAAGTGCAGCATTGCTCACATACAGTACTACTTCCGGTGACATAATCCTTTGCATGGCGCCTTGTTCTGAGAGTAACTGAATGAGAACGAGGCGCCTCACAAAGGATTATGTGGCTGCACAATGGAAGACATCAGCATGGTGAGCAGCAATCTGGGGGAGGGGATTTCGCACTGTGTATACTGCTGCCCAATATAGTGGTGGTGGTGGTGGGCCTGTGCAAGGTGTGACAGGCTTATCACAGCCAGTGCTGCAGCCTCCACTATCCCAGACTATAGCGCTATACAGATTTGTTCATAGTTTTTTGGTTTTTTTTTTATAGTTCGGCCTTCCAACAGTCTGAAGGACAGTGAACTGGCCCCCTGTGTAAAAAGTTTGGGGACCCCTGGTGTAGCTTCTAGGAATAAGCATTCCTATACTTGGTTCTGGTAAGACCCCACATGGACTGTCATGTTCAGTTCTTGGACATTTTAGTGACAACGTTGGTAATCTGGAGAGTTTGCTGAAGACAATCAGGATGATGGAAGATCTTGAATCCAGGTCATCTGGGGATCAGTTGTGAGAAAAGGGAATTATTAGCTTGTAGCAGGGAAGACTGTGGAGGAGGAGTGAACATGATGGCTGTCTCTAAGCATCTGCAAAGTTCATGCTTGGAAGAGGACTTGTTTTCCTTAAACCCAGAGGGCAGACCTAGAACCGAGGGGGTGTGGAGGGAGTTGATTTGATGTAGGCATTTTGTTCTCTGGGGAAAAAAATGGGTTTCTTCCTTTCCTCCTTCATTCTTTCCTCCTTTCCTTCCTTCCTTTCTTCCATTTCCTTCCTTCCTTCCTTCCATTTCCTTCCTTCCTTCCTTCTCTCCTTCCTTCCTTCCTTCTCTCCTTCCTTCCTTCCTTCTCTCCTTCCTTCCTTTCTTCCTTCTCTCCTTCCTTCCTTCCTCCTTTCTTTCCTTCCCTCCTTCCTCCCTCCCTCCCTCCCTTCCTTCCTTCCTTCCTTTCTACCTTCCTTCCTTCATTCCTTCCTTCCTTCCTTCCTTCCTTCCTTCCTTCCTTCCTTCCTTCCTTCCTTCCTTCCTTCCTTCCTCCAGAAGTGGTGAACTTACCACCCCATCAAGCAGTGGTTGGGTGGTTATCCATTGGGGGCATGGAAGAGAGCCGTCTTGTTCAGGCTTGCCTTCTGAAGCCCCTTGCAAGCAAAGATTCCCATGCTAGGACAGACTCCTTCAGCCTCTGTTCCCATAGCCTGGTCTCCAGTCTCCCCTCTATTCTGTCTGCCCTCCTTGGGAGGCTCTCCAGGACATCCAGAGCAGAGCCAGGACTCCAGACCTCCACGCAGGACAAAGGACAGAGTCTATCCCATTCTTCACTGTGAATGCTTGGCTTTGTGGCTGGGTGTCCTGTGGGAGCTGCTTGTGCTCCCTCCTGCCATGAGCAATTTCTTTGGACAAGGGGCAGCCAGGCGTGCCAAGAGAGAGCCTTAGAGGTTGGCAGCAGGAGCAGAGGCCATTCCTGAGAGCTGCCTGGGAACATCTTGCTCATGACTCACCTTCTAAAACTTGCACGTAGTGAGTGTCTGAAGCTCATCTCCCGCAGCAAGGTGGGAGTCCTGTCCGGCTGCCAGCAATGTTTCCTCGGGACCGTCCCGCCTCTTCCAGCTATGTGAAGCAGACAAGGCTGTCTTTGTTCAGGAAGCCTGGTGGTGAGAGGGAGATGCTTGGACCTCCCGCCTGGGCCCTGAAGTTCCAAATTTGAAGTGCCCTGAGTGGGCTCACTCGGTCTCAGCCATCCTCTCTCTGATAGGTGCCAGGCATGAGCTGGCAGGTCCAGGCAAAGCTTGGTACCTAGGAACACTAGCTGTGTGACTGGGGATTGGCCTACGGGGCCTTTCTGGGGTCATCTGCATAACAAGGTGTGGAATAATGGGCAGAGTGACCATCCTTTCCTTTCCCCCTCTCTCTAGGAACATGTTTCCTGCAAACCTAGTTGAAGCCACCTTCAAACAGGTGAGTGGTTCAGTTTGGGATGGAAAGGGGTGGGATGGGCTGAGAGGGAGGTAACCCAGGAGGAAGTCAGACAGGACCAATCTTGGCTAGACTAGGGAAATGCCAACACTCGCCTGGGACGCCCTCATCTTTCCCATCGTGTAACCCTTTTCTCCTCCCCATCCCACCACCATGAAATGGTCCTTGAGCCCAGGACAGCCCCAGAGCTCTGGACCTGTTCCCTCTTCACAGACTCCCTCCCAGCCAAAGTCCGGCGTCTCATAGTCCTGTGTCCCATCTGCTCAAGGCTCTACGCTCTGCCTCTCATCTGGTCTTCTGATAGATCTGGGATGTTTCATGGTTCACAAATTCGACATCCACCAAAAGCATTTTGTTTTTAGCTTTCTGTCCCCAGCACTCAGGACAGAGCCTGGAAATGATTAGACACTTCGTGAATGTTTATTGAATGAAATTGAACCAAACTGGAAAGTCTGGCCCCAAAGCCCCAAGCAATAATGCCATCTTGGGTTGTGCACAGAAACGTCTACCATCTGACACAAGGGAGATGCGAGTCTCTGCCCTCCCCCCTGGTCAGTTCACACCCAGAGGGTTGGCTGTAGTTCTAGTGTTTGGAAGAACATCGATGACTTGGAGTAAGGGCTTCGAGTCTTGAGGATGAGTTAAGGGAGGTGGAGATGAACAGTCCAGAGAGCAGAAGACTGTTGACTTCTAATATCTAAAAGGCTGGCAAAGAGAATAGGGAACAGATTAGCTTGGGTAGGAGGAGCAGTGGTGTGGGTCAGGGGAATAAGGAGGGAGCTACCCTGGGAGAAATCTCTGAGCAGTGGAACACAGAACATCCTCACAATTTGAGATGTCCAAAACCAGAAGGAGCTTCCTCTTCCAGTCTCAAACTCCCCATCACTGGAAGTGTTCAGGCACAAAATGGATGATGCCCTTTCAGGGATATTGTGTGACCCTGGACAAGTCACTTCCCTTCTATGGGATTCAGTTTCCTTGCTTCTCCAGTGGGAATAATGATCTCTGTCCTAATAAAATGGGGCAAATGTGAAGATCAAATAAGACCAAAGTTGGGTAAGAGTACGGGACTAAGTATAATAAGTAGTTATATTAATTAATATAACATGTCATTAATTATCACTCTCATTATTAATTAATATCATTAACTTCTGATTTAAAAGCTTACATTAATCATTAATTTAGAGCTGGTAGGGAAATTAGTGGTTACTTAGATCAATCCTCTCATTTTACAAATGAAGAAATTGAGGCACTGAGAAACTAAAGGGCTTTCCCAGGGTTATAGTTAGTATCTAAGGTGGGGCTTGAATCCAGGTCTTCTAAAGCCAGCTCTCTCCACTACACCATGCCAACTCTAATAATGTCTTAATGTCCAATAATATGCACAAGTTGTAATGAACAATTATATCTTTTTTTAGCCCAACCCATGCTTTTATTGGCATCGAGAATTCTCACTGAGGGAATTCCCTCTACAATTCAGATCAGCATCTGCTTGAAAGTCTCACGTAGTCTTGGGAAATTCTCTGGGGACCCAACAAGTCAAATAACTTGCCTAGGGTCATAAAGCCAGAATGTGTCAAAGGCAAGATTTGAAACCAGATCCGTCCAATTAACTAGAAGGCCTGGCTTTCTTTTCAATATTCCATGCTGCTTCTTTATTAGTAGTGTTAAATAATAATATAGATCATTATTATAACAACTGTGGGTGGATAACAATCACTCAATTCACAAACATTTATTAAGTGCCTACTGTATGCATAGCACCACTAGTAACAATTCCCTGCCCTTCCCTTTGCCTCTACCTTACTGTTTTCTGGGACATGGTGGGGATGTGGGTGTTATCCAACAGTACCGCACCAAGACCACTTCCGTGGTCAAGTCCAACAAGGCAGTGACATCAGAGGCTACCCCTCATCGGATCCTCATCTATGGAGTCCAGGAGGAGAATGGATCCCAGGTACAGAACTTCGCCCTGGACCTCACACCTCCCCCAGAGGTTGTGTACAAGTCTGAACCGGGCACGAGTGAAGGCATGAATGTGCTGGGGATCGTCATCTTCTCAGCCACTATGGGTAGGTATCCTCCAGTTGGGCGCAAGGGGCAACTTTCCCTGAAGTCTTTATCTCTTGAGGGCAGGATTGGGAGAGTAAAAAGTCAAACCTAGCTACACTGGGCTCCCCAAAAGAGTACATGACTAGGAGAACTTAGATTTGCCCTGTGGCTAACTAACAGTTAATAGCCTTGAGAGAATCCCTTCTCCCTACGCCTCATCCAAAGAATGAAGGGACTGGTCTAGATCCTCAATGATGGCCTTCCCAGTTCTAATGTTTTCTATTATTCTCTGTTCCCTGCTCTGATGTTCCAAATTCTAAGATCCTTCCCAGCTCATACATTCTCTGTGTAAACGCTATTCTTGGGAAATTCCAGCTAAGACCTTCTCAAATTCTTCTCCTATCAAGGAAAGAGGAAAAGGCATATATGTGCAAGAACGTTTATGGCAAAGAATTGGAAACTGAGGAAGTGCCCGTCAATTGGGGAATAGTTAAACAAGCTATGATATATGAGTATAATGAATACTACTGTGCTGCAAGAAATGGAGGGCATGGAGAGTGGTTTTTTTAACTTGGGAAGATTTTTATGAACTGATACAGAGCGAAATGAGCAGGACCAGGAGGACAATTTACAAAATGTTCAAAATAACATAAAGTAAAACAACCTTGAAAGACCTAAAACAATTTTTTAAAAGAAAAACCTAAGATCACTGATCAATGCAATGACCAGCCATGATTCCAAAGGCCTGCTGGTGAAACGTGCTACTCACCTTTTGACAGGAGTAATGAACTCAAAGTGCAAAATGAGGCATGCATTATTGGCCATAGTTAATGACGGAATTTGCCTAGCTTGACTGCTATTTGTTACAAGGATTTTTTTTTCCTTTTTGCTGTTGTTGTCCAATTAGGGGAGAAATAAATGCTCATTAATTGAAAGAAAAAAAGTAAAACAAAAGTGAATTATAAAAAAATCCCTCTCATCTCCTTAAGAGGGGTAGTAAAGTTTCTCTTTGCTAACCAAGTTAACAGAAATGTAGTCTTCCTTCTGACACTGGGATGTGTCCTTTGTATGTCCTGGGTTTCACTGAATTAACCCCCATCATCTCATTGTAAATGATGTTAATACCCCAGCCTGCCCTTGAATTTGGATTTTTAAAAGAGTGGGATGGAGCTGGATCAACCAATCAATCAGTAAGCATTTATTAAACACCTACTGTATGCTAGACATTCTGCTGGCCTCTTGAGATTACCATACAGAAAATGAAAACAATCTCTTCTTGTAAAGAGCTATTATTCAACGTTGGGGTAGGGGTGGGGCACTGTGAATGGGGGTAGACAGAAGAGGAAAGCAGGGCTTAGATGGACTGGAAAAGCTGCCCAGACAAGTGCAGAAATGAGTAAATAGAAGTGAAATTTGTGAAATAAGACTACCTGGTCCCATGACCCCTCCAGGGAAGGAGAGGGGGAACCATTGGATACCAGAGATGCAAGGTGACAGAGACTGTGACAGAAGAGTGAGAAATGGTTGGACCCAATTCACAGTCTTAGTTTGACAAAGTTCCATCTTCTCCTGAACCTTTTTTGGAAAATCATAAAATTTGGACATTTCTAGTCCTTTATCAGACTTCCTAGTTGCCATGATATTTCAAACATCATTAACAATGGTTCAGAAATAGTTTGTACCAGTTCTTCATTGATGCAAGTATGAGAGCTAATTCCTTAACTCTCCCCTTGAATTAGCAGGACAGGTCCCCAGAGAGTAATTAATACTATTGTTCTCACTCAGAGTTATTGGGATAACTCTGAGTGTTGTTCACAAGCCCCCACTAGTGTGCTTCCCATTGATCAATCAGCCAGAAATGATTAGGTTTTATTTATTTTTTATTGTCATATAAAACAAATTCCATATTGGTCATTGTTGTAAGAGCAAGAATCATACATAATCAAGCCCCCAAAATACAAGCAGAAATACACTGATGTGAAAGACAACTCCTATTTCTTTCTCTGGAGGTTGGTGGCATTCCCCATTGTAAGTCTCTCAGGATTGTCCCAGATCATTGCATTGCTGAGAGTAGCCAGGTTTTCAAGATATAATTAGCTTTTAGAAAGAGTATTTACTAAGCAAATATAGTAAGAGCAATTATAATACATTTCCCCAAGCTAGGCATGTAATATTTCCCCTTAAATATGAAAGATGTTGAGAAGAATGGGCTCAGACTTAGAGTATCTATAACCAAAGTATAGATTCATGGTTCCTCATTATTAGAACTTGTTTTTTCACTCAGTGGACTCTTGAGGAAACTCCCTTTAGGTGTTACCTCTCTATTGGACTCCAAGGATCAATGTCTTTGTGGAGTCCTAAAGCTACCTTTCCTAGATACGTCTAGTTTGTCTTTTGTATTTCTCCCAGTTGCTGATGTAGATGCTGCCATTAGCCACTGCCATTAGCTTGAGGATACTTAGTGATGCTGGTAGGAAGCCCAGCTCTTTCAAGTTCACCTGGTCAGTGTGGGGAGGGTCAAGAAGAGAAAAAAACAACTCTTTCCTCAACTCCATGCCTCACAAGGGCAATTCTCTTTCAGGAGTCTTCACCACTGGATTCAATGACTACCCAACTGTATTACTGCTAGAATGTGTGATTTGGAACTGGTTTTTTGGTTTTATCCACAGCCTTATAAGATGTTACTAATTCTATTAAACGAATCATAAGATATTTCCTATCCAATATAACTTATTTTTGATCCAATGCCCTTATGATCCTTTCAAATGAATTAAGAACTTATTCATGCTTCATTTATCTTTCCTTGGCTGGTTGATTGATTCAATTAAGATGTTTAGACCTTCTATGATTAATTAGAATGGGGGTGCACACCCACCTTTATGCTAAGATAATGATCATCTGGATCAGGTAACTTGAAAAGGATTCATAGTTATATCAATAGATACAGGAAAAGCCTTTGACAAAGTATAACACTTATTTATGCTAAAAACCCAAAAAAGCAAAGGAATAGATAAGCCACCTTAATATGATAACAAATAAACATTTAAACCCCAGATCTTATATTATATGCAATAGGAAGCCTCTAGAAACTTTTCCAATACAGGAGTAAAGCAATCATGCCCACTTTCTCCATTAGTATTTGAAGTAATTCTAGAAATTCCAGGGATGACAATAAAATAAGAGAAATTAAAGATATAAACATAGTGAAATAGAAGATAAAAACTATCCCTATTGACTTACATGATGATTTATGTATTAAAAACCCCAAAAATAAGCAAAAAAAAAAATTAGAATGAGTATTTACATCAGTAAATTTTCAGGATACAAAATAAACCCATGAAACCAAAAGCATTTCTAAATATAATAAGAAAATCTTAAAAAAATAACAGAAAGGAAATATTAATGAAAATAACAATAAAATGCATAAAATATCTTGCAATCTCCCATGGTAAATGCTTAGAGACCTAAAGAATAAGTTAAATAATTGGAAGGCTAGTCAGTAATGATGGCTAGATGCGATGATACAATAAAAATGATAATGCTCAAACTTATTTATAGACTAGTGCTATATCAAATTATCAAAGAGATATTTTGTAGAAAATAACAAAATTCATTTGAGAAATAAAAAGTCCATAATCCCAAGGCCTCAATAATTTAAGAAATAGAAATGGCAGAGAAATAACACTTCCAGGCATCAAATTATATAATAAAGCAATAATCATCAAAACTATTTGGTACTGGTTTAGAAAAAATAGAAAACTAGAAAAGACATACTCAAAAAGGAAGAGTCAGAAACAATTGACCTCAACAACTCAGTGCTCAATAAGTCTGAGAATATAAATGACTTATCGAAGAGCTCCCTATTTGACAAGAACTGCTGAGAAAACCAGAAAGCAGTTTGGTGGAAGTCAAATGCAGACCAGCATCCTATACCATGTACCATAATAAGCACAAAATGAACATGTCAGCTGACTAATATCAAGATCTTACTATTTTTAAAAATGAGATAAGCACATCAAGGGCCTTTCACAGCCATTGCCTGGAGAATTCTTGCCTTTAATATTAATTTTATTTTATTGATTAATTAAGAGAATTTTTCCATGATTACATGATTCATGTTCTTTCCTTCCCCTCCTCTAACTCCCATCCCTTAGCCAATGAGCAACTACACTGGGTTTTACATGTGTCATTGATCAAGACCTATTTCCATATTATTGATAATTGCACTAGGGTGATCTCTTAGAGTCTATATCCCTAGTCATATCCCCACCGACCCATGTGATCAGTTGTTTTTCTTCTGCATTTCTGCTCCCACAGTTCTTTCTCTGGATAGAATTCTTACCTTTAAAAGGGATGAAGGGATTTTTTTTTTACAAAAGAAACTAGTTTTGATTTAATGAAATTTCGATGTTTTTGCATGAACAAAATCAACACATCTAGGATAACAAGGAATGTCTTTGCATTAAATATCTCTGATAAGGGCCTAATTGACAATGCATATAGAAAATAAAAACAAATAGATATAGAATAAGAATCATTCCTGAATGGCTATGTAAATGGGCAAAGGGTATGAATAAAAATACTGCTGTTTTCCAAAGCAAAATCACAACTATGAGCATTCATATGAAAGATTTCTCCAAATTACTAGAAGAGAAGTATAAGGGGCAGCTAGGTAGTTCAGTAGATTGAGAGCCAGGCCTAGAGACAGGAGGTCCTGGGCTCAACTATGGCCTCAGATACTTATTAGCTTAGCTGTGTGGCTCTGGGCAAGTCACTTAACTTTCCTAGCCCTTTCCACTCTTCTTCCTTGCAATTGACACTCGGAATGAATTCTAAGATGGAAGATAAGGGTTTAAAAAGGGAGAAATGTAAATTCAAACAAGCCTGAAATTTTACTTCATCCCCAGATAATTGGCAAAGAGGATTAAATTGGGGACTAGTCAGTATTGGAAGGCTCGCCTTTGGGAAGGGCAACCACACTAATGGCAGAATTATGAATTGGTTGAATTGTGGAAAGCAATTTGGAGGAGGTTATGAAGAGGGTGACTAGAACACTCACAATCTTTAAAACAGAGATTCCACAGCATGGCATAGATCCCATGGAGGTCAATAGCAGAAACTGAAAGCCAAAATATGCCAAAACAGTGATAGCAGCCCTTCTTGTCATAGCAAAGAACTGGAAGCAAAAGAGATGGCCATCCACTGGCGAGTGCCTAATCAGGTTATGGAGCATGAATGTAATGAAATATTACTGCGGCATAAGAAAAGAGGAATGTGAGGAGAAGTCGGGGAAGAGTGTCTGAATTGATAAAAAATGAAATAAGCAAAACCAGAAAAGCAGCATACCCAATGGTTATAATATATATCACATAATATATAATATTGTGTAATTATAATGATTAAATGTAGCCCTGAAAAAAAATAGAAATATATCCCTCCTTCCCGGCTTTGAAGAGGGGAGGGACTATGTGTGTGGAACACTTTATGTATAGTCAGACTCGGTGGAAGGATTAGTTCTTTTTACTAAAGAGCTCCAGCCTTTCTTCTCTTTTTATTCTTTATTTCAAGACATGGTTTTCTGGATAGAGGAAGGGAGGAAGGAAATATTTGGAAATAAGGAGATGTAAAAACAAAGGAATTCATAGTTTTCCATCTAAATACTCCCCTCCATAAAAAAAAAGACGCCTCCAGAGTGGAATAGGCTGCCCCAAGATGTAGTGGACGCACCTCCAAGGCTGTATGAGCAAGCGTCCTCCTCTCTGGGCATCTGGATCCCCCCAATGGGACTCTGAACCATGATGAATGCCCTGCTCAGGACAATAGCTGCCCCTGCTTCCTCCATCTCCCTATGGCCTTGACTGAGCCCTGGGTAAACCCTGGGAAGGTCCTGGGGAGCTGAGGACCAGAAGCACCAACCAGAGCCCAGAGACAGGGGGGTTCTGTATGTATGTGCCCCTGGCGGGGTGGGGAATGGGGTACCCACAGCCATACGTGAGTCTGGATGCGTGTCTACTTGTGTATCTCTGGAGAGATGAATATTGTCGATCTAGAACCAGAAGCATCCTGCAGGTTCTAAATTCTAGGCCATCATTCAGTGCTCTTCTGGTCCAACTCCTCAATAATCCTCCCCCAAGAAGGGAATTGACTTGTACAAGGTCACACAGTCAGTGGTCGTCCCAACCCAAGGCTCCCGACCCCAAACCCAGGGCTCCCTTCCGTGTCTGTGTGCCCATGGGCTTACGGGTGTGCGTTTCTATGTGGACAGGCATGTCTATATGCATATGTCTGTGCACAGGTTCATGTGTGCATCTCTATGAGAGGGAGGGTGACAGAACCTACACAGAGCCCTGGAGCTGGAGTCAGGAATATCAAGGTTCAAATCCCGCCTGAAACCCTCACTACCCGGCAGGACCCTGGGCCAGTCACTCAAAGCCTTCCAGCCTTAGTTTCCTGATCTGTAAAATGGGAACAAGAGAGCAGCGATAAAGAATGCCAGGCATGTTGTACACTTTCAAGTGCCAGCTGAAATGACTGATATTAGCGTGCGTGTGTTTTATCCCGGCTTCCCCGGACGCCTGGGTCTGCGGCAGGGATCATGCTGGGCCGCATGGGAGACAGCGGAGCCCCCCTGGTCAGCTTCAGCCAGTGCCTGAACGAGTCCGTCATGAAGATCGTGGCGGTGGCTGTGTGGTGAGTGCTTCGACCTGGAGTCGCGCATGCTCAGAAGAGCTCCCCGCCCGGGTCCGCTTAGAGTCTGGAAAGGACTTGCTGACCCTAAACCTGATGGGAGGCGTGCAGGGGGTCGGGGGCCCCGGAGGGAGGAGGGGATTGTCCGGAGACACGCTGAATGGCTGCTCGGCGAAGGGGACAGCACCGGGGCATGGCGTCCAGGGAGGAGCCTCCTCGCCATCGCTCATCTGATCCGCCCTCGCCAGAGCCAGGACTTCCTTAGAACCTTGAGGTGTGCAAATGGTCCAGCACAGGCACAGAGTGGCGCCTTCCGCTTCGACCTACCCGGGTCTCACAGCAGGGACTGGGGCAGGATCCGAACTCGGGCTTTCTTGGCTGTACATCGAGGGCTTCCTCTCCTTTACCGCCTGGCTTCCAAGGCTCAAACCCTGTCTCTGCCCCGTGAGTGAGGCCAATCTGTGCCTCGACGTCTTCAACCGTAAAAGAGGGGCTGATGGTCCGCGGAAAGGCGAAGCCTCCTCCTGCATGTCCTGACATCCCCAGTCAAAGATTCTCTCCCAACTTTACCGTTACTCCTACGGGCTCTAGTGAGGGGCTACCGGGAAGAGGCCCCAGTTGTGGGCTGTCCCAGAGCCTCAGAGGGCGGATGGTCTGGGGGTGGTCAGAGAGGGCCCCCCAGGGGAGCTTTCCAGGCCCTGTAACAGAGCCGCCACCCTTCTGTTCTCGCAGGTACTTCCCCTTTGGCATCGTGTTCCTGATCGCGGGGAAGATCCTGGAGATGGATGACCCCACAGCCATCCGGAAGAAGCTGGGCTTCTATGCCATCACGGTGGTCTGCGGCCTGGTGGTGCACGGACTCCTCATCCTCCCCACGCTGTACTTTGTCATCACCAAGAAGAACCCCATCGTCTTCATCCGGGGCGTCCTTCAAGCCCTGCTCATCGCCTTGGCCACCTCTTCCAGGTAGAAGCACCGACTTAAAAACACCCGGGGAGGGGGCGGGGGATGGAGAGCCAGGCCTAGAGATGGGAGGTCCTGGGTTCAAATCTGACCTCAGCACCTATTGCCCCGCCCTTACTGATCTCCTGCCTTGCAACTAAGACGCAGTATTGATTCCCAGATGGAAGCTGAGGGTTTGGAAGAATCCCCGCCTTGTCGAGTTCCAGACCCCCAGACCCCGACTTAGAGCCATAGTTTCCTAACGTCTTAGAAGCCCTGAATTACAGAGTAGTCTTGGAGGCTGACCTCCTCTTGCCCATGCTAGTAGGAGGCTCCTGGGACACGAGGTAAAGTCTTGCCAGATGAGGGCACGTGGAGGGACTGACCGGGGTTCGAGGGCCTTTATTATGCTCACGATTCTGCCTCCCCCCCACCCCCCGGGACAAGGGCTAAAGGCCTCGGCCCTCCACCCGAGAGCTGCCTGACCCGTCCTGGGCTCCGCTCCGGCCGGTGACTCGGGACAAGCGAGTATCTCTGGGCCGCAGCGCCCACTGTCTTCTCCTCTTGGATAGCTCCATGGCGGGGCGGGTCTGGGGCGGGAAGGGCCGGGCCCTGGAGCTCAGACACCGGCAGAGTTTGGGGTTTGGCCCACAGTTCTCTGGCCCGGAGAATCAGAATCTCGGGCCTCTGGAATCTCGGAGCCGGAGGGGATCCCAGCAGCCATCTAAGGCACCCCAGGCCCAGGGAGAGCTCCGAGGCAAACCCCCAGGTCTCTGGGCAACCCATTTCACCCTGGGACAATTTTAGGGGTTAGGTTCCCCCCGACATCTAGTCTGCCTGTGAAACGCCTCCCTGCACCCCTCCATCGACTGGCCAGGGCTGGGGATGACGGCCCCGGACCCTTGAATGCACATTATTAGCACTTTCCTAAGACAGTCAACCAAACACTGAGCCTGGCCTCGGCGGGAGCGTCCACACTGGACGTCAGGGCTGGCCCTAGCCTGTCCCTGGAGCTGGCTAGGACGTATCTGTGGGTTGCACACGAGAGCCCTTCGATCCCCTGGCACGGAGCCTAAATCTGCCTCGGTGCCACAGTCCTAAGCCTGGTACGAGTGGTCCTGAGTTCAAATCTCCACTCCTGGAGAGGGTCAAGCCTGCCCCTGGGAAGAGCCCGTCTTTTCTCCCCTTCCGAGAACCCCAGCCTTGGAGGCAGGGCCCTTCCCAGGATGGTGCACGTGGGAGCTCGTGACGACCCGCCGGGCCCTCTCCTTCCACCCTCTCGCTTCCCCCATTTAGAGGAGGAAAATAAAGCCCCAGAAAGGAAGCGAATTCCCATGGCCACAGCTAGAGTGCCGCGAGACAGCCTGGAAGCCAAAGCCTCTGGTGCCGAGTCACGAGATAGAGCTGGAAAGGAGCACAGACGGCAGGGAGAGGTTCCTCCTGACTGGAGTGCGGCGAAGAGCTTGCCAAATAGCCATCTCCAAAGAGCCTGGCTCCTGACCCAAGTCCTGGCCTCATTAGATCCAGGCATCTGGGGCTGGTTAGAGGCAGGCCTCGCTGCCAGAGCAACCACCACCCTTGCCCTGTGGCTTCGAACCTCGACTCCTGGACTTCAAGAATGACAGAGCTGGGGAGGACCAGGGAATGGACCTAGAACAGAGCCGGGGGAGGCCTTAGAACAGGGGATGCCGAGCTGAGAAGGGCCTCAGAACACTGAATGTTAGAGATGGGAAGAGCCTTAGAACAGGGGATGTCCAAGCTGAGAAGGGCCTTAGAACACTGTTACAGATGGGAAGAGCCTTAGAACAGGGGATGTCCAAGCTGAGAAGGGCCTCAGAACACTGAATGTTAGAGATGGGAAGAGCCTTAGAACAGGGGATGTCCAAGCTGAGAAGGGCCTTAGAACACTGAATGTTAGAGATGGCAAGAGCCTTAGAACAGGGGATGTCCAAGCTGAGAAGGGCCTTAGAACACTGTTACAGATGGGAAGAGCCTTAGAACAGGGGATGCCGAGCTGAGAAGGGCCTCAGAACACTGAATGTTAGAGATGGCAAGAGCCTTAGAACAGGGGATGTCCAAGCTGAGAAGGGCCTTAGAACACTGTTACAGATGGGAAGAGCCTTAGAACAGGGGATGCCGAGCTGAGAAGGGCCTCAGAACACTGAATGTTAGAGATGGGAAGAGCCTTAGAACAGGGGATGTCCAAGCTGAGAAGGGCCTTAGAACACTGAATGTTAGAGATGGCAAGAGCCTTAGAACAGGGGATGTCCAAGCTGAGAAGGGCCTTAGAACACTGTTACAGATGGGAAGAGCCTTAGAACAGGGGATGCCGAGCTGAGAAGGGCCTCAGAACACTGTTACAGCTGGGAAGAGCCTTAGAACAGGGAATGCCGAGCTGAGAAAGGCCTCAGAACACTGAATGTTAGAGATGGGAAGAGCCTTAGAACAGGGGATGTTCGAGCTGAAAAGGGCCTTAGAATACTGTTACAGATGGCAAGAGCCTTAGAACAGGGGATGTCCAAGCTGAGAAGGGCCTCAGAACACTGAATGTTAGAGATGGGAAGAGCCTTAGAACAGGGGATGTCCAAGCTGAGAAGGGCCTTAGAACACTGAATGTTAGAGATGGGAAGAGCCTTAGAACAGGGGATGTCCAAGCTGAGAAGGGCCTTAGAACACTGTTACAGATGGGAAGAACCTTAGAACAGAGATGAGTGGGAGCTTAGAATATAGAATGGAAAAGGGACCTTAGAATACAAAATGTCAGTGTTGGGAGGGGCCCAAAACATGGAACATTAGAGTCAAGAGGAAGTTTAGAACCTGGAACTTCAGAGCTGCAAGCGCACTAGAACATAGAATGTCAGGGTGTGACAGAGGTGGGGAACCTTGAAATTTAATATTAGAGGATATAATTTTATCCCCTTTGAACACAGACTATTAGAGCCAATCCACAACCTTTTCTCATGTGCCCACTGCAGTCAAACATGGTGCTAATACTGGGGACATCAAGGCCAAAATGAAACTACGGCTGCCATTTTGACCTCCTTTCAGGAGAAGCAACATTCATACATGGGAGGACAAACAAAACACATAGTAAACACAGGTCAATTTCCCAAGAGAAGTCAGGTGGGAGAGGGTGTCATGTGCAAAGGTGTGAAGGAAACAAGGGGGTGGTTAAGAGGTAGAAATGAGGAGGAGTCTGTACTTGTCACTGGCTTTGTGAAGAACTTTAAATGCCAACGAAGCTGTGGAAGAAATAACCCCAAGCTCAGAAGGAAAGCAACACTCTGGACAATAGAATCAGGCTCCAGAAAAATCCTAATAGGCCAGACTATAGACTTGGGTTCAAAGAATCAACTTCATGAACAACTTTAAGAATACAACAGGGGGGGCAGCTGGGGGGCAGCTGGGTTGCTCAGTGGATGGAATGCCAGGCCTAGAGATGGGAGGTTCTAGGTTCAAATCTGGACTCAGATACATCCTGGCTGTGTGACCCTGGGAAAGTCACTTAACCCCCCACTCTTCTGCCTTGGAACCAATACATGGTGTTGATTCTAAGACAGAAGGTGAGGGTTTAAAAAATAAATAAATAAAAATTTAAAAGAACAATACGATAGACATGGTTGGATAACACAGTTGTTCTGAACAAAAACTGAGGGTTTTAGTGGACCACAGTTTAATAAGAATCAGCCAGGCAAGATGGCGGCCAAGAACTCTAGTGCAGTCTTGGGCCACATGAAGAATTCCAGGAATAGGGAGGGGATCGTCCCACCGTACTCTGCCTTTATTAGACCTCATCGGGAGTCTTGCACTCAGTTCTGGGCTCCACAATTTAAGGCCCTCCATAAAGTAGAGAGAGGCCAGAGGAGGGCAACCAAAATGGTGACAGTCCATGTCATAAGAGGGATTGAACAAGAGAATACGGTGTGGGGAGGGGGGTGTCGAGGACGTGGGATTTTGTCCGAAGCATTTGTCCTGTGGAAAGGGGGCCGGTCCAGTTCTGCTTGGCTCCAGACAATAGAACCAGGAACGAGGGGGGAAGGCAGGGGAGGAAGAACAGTTACCCGGAGCCAGACTGAAGCTCCATATGGAGAAAGGTGGCCCCAAGGGGAATGGAATGACCTGGAAAGTAGTGGGCTCCCTCGTCCAGACGATGTTTGTAAGAGGGACAAAGGGGTCCTGCTGACGTGCAATGGGATCCCTTTTCATTCTGGGGAGGGGCTTCATGGCGTGTAATTGGAATCTGCACCCTAAAACTACAATTCCCAGCACCCCACTTCCCTTCTCCCCTTGCGGGCTGACGTGGAGAGGACATACATCCTGTGTAACCCCACCTCTGGCCCTCTTCCCGTGATGGGGTTCGGTGGCCGTGGCGTGAGGTGAGAGCTCACGTGGTCTCAATTTTGTTAGATAATTAGGGTTTTTTACTTCTATTTCCTTTTTACTCCTTCTACTTCCAGTGACTAATAAGAAACTTTCTAAAGTATAATTCTCGGAGTATCGGACATTGATTTAAATCCTACAATGACCAATAGCTCTGGAGTTGTCTTCCAGCTTAGGCTCCACCACGATCACACGGGGACTGGCTACCTCAGCAGCATGTCCAGCTCTTAGTCTCCCCCCAGTCCAAAGGGGAAGGGAGAAAGGTTAGGGAGTCAGTCAACAACCCTGTAGCAAGTACCTACTGTGTGCCATGCATGGTTCTAAGCACAGCAGAAAAACAAACGCATCCCCTGCCCTGAAAGAGCTTCCATTCTAACGGAGGAGAAAACATTCAGGATACCTGGAAGACATCCAGAGTAGACGGAAGGTCGTCGGAGAAGGGTTCAGGGAAGTCCTCCCCATCTGTTACCTTGAAGCAAAGGCCAAAGAGCTCCGAACCGCCCTGGGGAGCCAAGCCAAGGAGCCTGTTAATGCCAGGGAGCAGTGGACTCCCTCCCCTCGCTCCAGGGGGTGCCTGGGGAATTGGGGGGCTCAGGAGAGTTCAGAGCTTCCTTCTTTCCACAGCTCGGCCACTCTGCCCATCACCTTCAAGTGCCTGCTGGAAAACAACCACATCGACCGGCGCATCGCCCGCTTTGTGCTCCCCGTGGGTGCCACCATCAACATGGATGGGACGGCCCTCTACGAAGCCGTGGCAGCCATCTTCATCGCCCAAGTCAACAACTATGAGCTAGACTTTGGCCAGATCATCACCATCAGGTGCCAAGCCCCAGCCCTGAACCCGGGGAACGAGGGAGGGAGGGAGGGGGGAGGAAGGAGAGGGAGAGTCAAAGTCCCCTTCACTAGCCACTAGGGCAAACCATGGAACCACACAGTGTTGAGGTAGCAGGAACCTAGAACCTAGAACACAGAATGTTAGAGCCGGATAGGGCCTTAGAACATAAAACGCCAAAGCTGGAAAGGGCCTACGAAGAGAACATGTTAGAACATATAACTTAAGAGAGTTAAAACTAGATGAGGCTTTAGGCTAAGAATGTCAGAACTAGAAACTATCTAAAAGCAACGGAAAGAAACAGTAGAAAGCAGAGTGGTCGAGCTGGAAGGGACCTTGGAATAGAGATTGCAGGGGAGGGAAGGAAGCTTAGAATATGAGCCTTAGAACTGGGAAAGACCTCTGAACAGACAATACCAGAGCTGGGAGAGGCCTTAGAACAGCAAACATCAGAGCTGTTAGACCGCTTAGGACTGGCAATGTCAAAGCTAGGAGGGAGCTTAGAACAGGGAATTTCTGAGCTGAGAAAGGTTGTAGAACAGGAAATGTCAGAGCTGTTAGACAGTTTAGAACTGAGAATGTCAGAGCTAGGAACGGTTCTAGAACAGGGAATGTTAGAGCTGGGAAGGGTCTTAGAACAGGGAATGTCAACGCTGGGAAGGGTCCTAGAACAGGGAATATCAGAGCTAGGAAGGACCTTAGAACAGAGAGTGTCAGAGCTGGGAAGGGTCCTAGAATAGGAAATGTCAGAGCTGTTAGACAGTTTGGAACTGAGAATGTCAGATCTGGGAAGCATCCTAGAACAGGGAGTGTTAGAGCTGGGAAAGATCCTAGGACAGGGAATGTCAGAGCTGGGAAGGGCCTTAGAACAGAGAGTGTCAGAGCTGGGAAGGGTTCTAGAATAGGGAATGTCAAAGCTGGGAAGGGTCCTAGAACAGGGAATGTCAAAGCTGGGAAGGGCCTTAGAATAGAGAGTGTCAGAGCTGGGAAGGGTCCTAGAATAGGAAATGTCAGAGCTGTTAGACAGTTTAGAACTGAGAATGTCAGAACTAGGAAGCGTCCTAGAACAGGGAGTGTTGGAGCTAGGAAAGATCCTAGGACAGGGAATGTCAGAGCTGGGAAGGGCCTTAGAACAGAGAGTGTCAGAGCTGGGAAGGGTCCTAGAACAGGGAATATCAGAGCTAGGAAGGACCTTAGAACAGAGAGTGTCAGAGCTGGGAAGGGTCCTAGAATAGGAAATGTCAGAGCTGTTAGACAGTTTGGAACTGAGAATGTCAGATCTGGGAAGCATCCTAGAACAGGGAGTGTTAGAGCTGGGAAAGATCCTAGGACAGGGAATGTCAGAGCTGGGAAGGGCCTTAGAACAGAGAGTGTCAGAGCTGGGAAGGGTTCTAGAATAGGGAATGTCAAAGCTGGGAAGGGTCCTAGAACAGGGAATGTCAAAGCTGGGAAGGGCCTTAGAATAGAGAGTGTCAGAGCTGGGAAGGGTCCTAGAATAGGAAATGTCAGAGCTGTTAGACAGTTTAGAACTGAGAATGTCAGAACTAGGAAGCGTCCTAGAACAGGGAGTGTTAGAGCTGGGAAAGGTCCTTGAACAGGGAATGTCAGAGCTGGGAGGGGCCTTAGAACAGAGAGTGTCAGAGCTGGGAAGGGTCCTATAACAGGGAATGTCAGAGCTGTTAGACAGTTTAGGACTGAGAATGTCAGAGCTGGGAAGGGTTCTAGAATAGAGAGTGTCAGAGATGGAAAGGGTTCTAGAACAGGGAGTGTTAGAGCTGGGAGGGGCCTTAGTACCTATCCAGACCAACCTAATCATTCCACAGATCAAGAAGCCGAGACCTGAGAGGGGAAGGACTTCCCCAAGATCACACCAATGGTTAGTAGCAAAGGCCAAATTTGAGTTTGGGCCTCCTAGTTATGGGCACCTACCATGTGGCTTCTCTCCTCTCCAAGTCCTCTTGGCCGCTTGGGGCAGCAGAGACCTGGGGCCTGGTGTCAGCCCTGATGCTTCCCTAACTGAGACCCCAGGCAAGTCATTGAACCTCCCTGTGCTTCAGGTTCCAAGATCCCTGGCCTTGGAGTCAGGAAGGCTGGATCTAGTCCTACTTAGCCCATCACAGGATCCTAGATCCTGTCCTGGAAGGGGACCGAACTGCCCAGCTCCTGCAGACCTCTGATTTTACAGATGGGGAAACTGAGTCCCAGAGAGGTTAGGAGACTTGTCAGGTTGCCAGGGAGCATGTGACAGAAGCACTATTCGGCCCCACGTCCCCTGACTTCCTAGTCATTGTTCTCTCTCTTGAGCCTCAGGAGCAAAGATCCCAGGCAGGCAATGTCTCAGTCTCGGGTTCTGACACCTTAAGAGGGGGCCCTAATCTCGCCGATGCCTTTGTCCTAGAGCCCCAGGAAAGTGATCCGTAAACCTTGAGTCATTGTTGTTAGGATTCTTTTCTCATTCTTATGTCTTTTGATGGAGTTCCGAAGAAAATGGCGCTGAGCCAATGCTCTCTCCTGCTAGTGTTCTTCATATCCGGCGTCCTGGGGCGATCGCAGCGTGGCTCAAATGGAGCTCAATGACGCTATTGGGATGTAATTACAGCCATTGCATTATTATTATTGTCATCATCCAAGCCCCTTGGGTGACTTTCCTCGTGCTCCCCAGGGGAGTCTTGGCCTTTGGCCCAGAGGACCCCAGGGGGGGGGTGCCGCTGTGCCGACCGAGCCCCCAGCAGCCCTCTCTGAACCTCTCTTCCCTCTGCTCTCGGGGGGCCTGGAGCCCCGAGACTCCAAGATGGCGGGCCCTGAGGGTTGGACTCGCTGATGGGCCCTGGCCTTGTGTCCCCTCTCTCCCTCTTCCCTCTCCCGACTTTAGCATCACAGCCACAGCGGCCAGCATCGGGGCAGCCGGGATCCCACAGGCAGGGCTCGTCACTATGGTCATCGTGCTCACCTCCGTGGGGCTGCCCACCGATGACATCACCCTCATCATCGCTGTGGACTGGGCCCTGTGAGTCCCCCAGCCCCCTTGGGGGGGGGAGTCCCCGGGGACCCTTAGGGCCTCTGCCCTTTACGCTGCCCGTCTGTCCAGCTTCCTGCATGGGATCTTGCTGGGTTCTGGGACTATAAGAGCAAGTCTCTGCCGGACAGTCTGGCCCTCCCTTTGGAGGCTCCTTTTCATCGAGGAGGGTCCACAGGCCTTCCCAAGGGGATCCATGTCCAGCCTGCTTTAAACAGCACAGAGTTGGGCACGAGCACCGCGGTGGTCAGTGAACCATTGCCTGAGCCAGGCTTGTCCTGGAGGGCTCGAGCTCTCCTCCCTGCCCCTGGCACGTGCCGGTCCTATTCACTAGCTTGCCAAGCCACGCGAGCCCCGAGGCCCGAGGCACCGGAGAAGGACGGAGTTCCTTTGGGCTGCCAGGGCTCGGCCGGACGCCGCTGCCCACTGAAATCCCTGGCTCGCCTTCTAGGGATCGTTTCCGGACCATGATCAACGTCCTGGGGGACGCGCTGGCCGCAGGCATCATGGCGCACATCTGCCGGAAGGATTTTGCCCGAGACGTGGGCACAGAGGTAAAAGGCTCAGACCTCCTCCCTCCCATCCTCTGCCTGAACCCAGCCCTGCCATCCCCTCCGCTCCCCTCACGTCTGCCTCTCTAAATGCTAATGACTAGATGATATCAAAGCTTCCTTCCTTCTTATCCTGAAAAAACAATAGTTGAGGGGGCAGCGGGGTGGCTCGGTGGATGGAGAGCCAGGCCTAGAGATGGGAGGTCCTGGGTTCAAATCTGGCCCCAGACAGTTCCGAGCGGTGTGACCCTGGGCAAGTCACTTCACCCCCATTGCCTAGCCTTTAGACACCCAATACACAATACTGAGTCTAAGGCGGAAGGTAAGGGTTTAAAAAAATAGTTGTGGGGGCAGCTGGGTGGCAGAATGGATGGAGAGCCAGGCCTAGAGAAGGGTTCCAATCTGGCCTCAGCTATTTCCTCACTGTGGGACCCCGGGAAGTCCCTTACCCACCCCACATTGCTTGGCCCTTACTGCTCGTCTGCCTTGGAACCCACACACAGTATTGCTTCTAGGAGAGAAGGTGAGGATTTTGTAAACATCACTTTGCCGTGTAAGCTTAGACAAGCCGCTTTTCTTTGGGCCTCAGTTGACGTCTCTGTCAAATGGGAGCATTTTTGCCTACCGGCCCCCGAGGATTGCTCTGGGCCCAGAGGAGACAACAGATGAGAGCGTGATTCCAGAAGTTTAATGCTCTACCCAAGAGCGACGGGTAGGAATCGCTTTGTGCTAGCTTTAAGGAACATTTCCGGAGCTCCAGCTGGCCTTCGTGGATCGCCGCCTAATGGGAGGATTAGGAGAAACGAGGCTATGTTGGGCAGAGACGGCTCTCGAGGCCGTTTCAGTGGCGACCTTGTGGGGGGAGATGCTCGGTGGTCGGCCACCATCTCCTTCTCCAGCATTAGCTTTGTGGCGGAGCAGCAGCCAAGCCAGGCTTTCCAAGTGAGAGAATTCAAGGCTGAGCGGAGACAAGAGGAAGGGAAAGCTCTTACCCGCGGAGCTCCCCCCAAGGCCTGCGTTCTGGGTCGCCAGAATCCTTCAGGCTGAAGCTTGTCTCAGGTCTTGCAGAAGAAGCTCTTGCTCAGAGAGAGGGTTGGTCCAGGTGCCCCCTGAGGCCCCATCCCAGCTCTGGCCCGCTGGGATTCTGCCATGGAACCCGGGGCCACGCGAGAGGCCCCCTCTTACGTGATCCACTCCTCTAGCCTGTGGGCAGGCAGGTACCATTGTTCCCACTCGACAGATAAGGAAACTGAGGCCCAGAGAGTTCAGAAGTGGCTTGTCCAGGGTCCCCCAAGGCAGTAGAAGTAAACTAAGGCCTGGCGGCCCAGTTTCCGGCTCCCAGGGTGAGGGGGCTCTTTCTGTCCCTCTCTCAGCTCCTCAGAGATGGGAGTTCTTCCCAAAGGCAAGGTCTGGGAGCTGCCCGTCCTACCTGTGCCTGACCAAGAAGCGCCCTGCAGCCTTCTGACAAAGCCTCAGCAGAAATCCTGCCATGGTAGAGGAGGCTCACTGCCTCCCTCGGCCATCCATTCTGTGCTTCCTGACCCTGGGGCTTCCCCCTGCCCCAGGTTCTGCCCTGTGGATCTGAGCTGGTGTCGGACCCCACCAGAGCTCGCCGCAGCCCCATTCCTGTTCTATCCCTCCAGGGCCAGAAGCCACCACCGTGTGACCCCAAACCGGTCAGCCTGGAAGAGATCGTGGCGTCCCAGAGGAACGGCTGTGTGAAAAGCATGAGCGGGGCCCACGGGCCAGCCCTGGACACAGCCCTCCTCTCTCACCACGTGCCCGTGCAAGTGGAACAAGACGACGAGCCCGCTCCGTCCCTGCCGAGCACTGACCACTGCACCATCGAGATCAACGAGCTGGAGACCAACGTCTAGGCCCAAGCAGGGCTCCACGGCCTCTTCTCTGACACGGAGGATTCTGAGGACGGCCACAGCCCAGGCGGCCGACGATGGGGGCATCCCACGTCCCAGGAAAGCCCCTGCTCTCTCGACACCGGGAAGCAGCCTACCTTGGTCCTTCTCTCTGCCTCAGTTGGCTTGGAGGCATTTTGGTAAAGGAATGGCTGCCCAGCGCAGAGCTCTGCGATGCCTGAGTCCCAGACCCTGGCCCTAAGCCACTCTCTGCAGGAAGCTCCATCAGGGGCCTCCTGGTCACAGCCAAAGCAGCTCTCTGCCAGACTGAGGAGCTCCTCAGGGTCCAGAGGGGAGAAGCCGGGGAGGAGCCAGGGCCTTCGGTGCCAGAGCTGGGCCTCCAGGACCTTCTGCCTGGTGTGTTCCGTTCTGCCCAAGGGCGGGCATTCCATGGCTACTGCCTGAGAGACCTCTTCAGCTCTGCACACGCTAGACTGACTGGGGTTCCTGGACCAGGAGACCTCTGGAGGGGGGCCTCCAGCAGCCCCTCCAGTTCTCCTGACATCCCCAGGAGGTCTCGTGGCTCCTGAGCCCGTGGCACCCTGGGCTTAAAGGAGCACGCAGGGATGGGCGTTGGCTTTGGGAGAAGGAAAAGGACAAAATCATTCCTGTTTCTCGTGGGAGCGTGTTTATGATAAACCTGAAGCTTGGGGCACACGTCTGGATGTTTGATCCTGAAGGGAAGACAGGGGTTGGGAGGGCGGAGAGTGATGGTGGACCAAGAAGGGGAAGGGCAAGAGGAATGCTCATTGGCAGCAGCCTGGAGAGAGGGAGTCAATGAACGCACTGGGAGCTAGGCGCTGTGCTAGGGAAGGATGGGAGCTGGGGACAACCTGAACTAGCTGCAGAGCCCATCATTCAATTTTCAGCACAAGCATTTACGCCTGGGAAATCAGCAGAATCTAGACATCGGAGCTTGATTTTCTTTAGACTTGAGGAAATGATAGAAAGAATTTTTTAAATTTTATTTGATTTTATTTTCAGCTCTGAATTCTCTTCTCCCCATCTCCCTCTGCCCCCATGAGAAAGCAAGAAAAACAAAACTTTTATTTAAATAAGCGTTTATGAAGCACCTACTGGGTGCCAAGTAATGTGCTGACCATGTACGTTACAAACATTGTCTTATTTGATCCTCACAACAGCCCTAGAAGGGAAGTTCTGTTATTATCCCTCTTTTACAATTGGGGAAACTGAGACATAAAGAGATTTAAGCACTGAGCATCATATAACTGATAAGTGGCTAAGGCTGAATTTGAACACAGGTTTTCCTGACCCAGTGCTCTATCTTCTGCATCACCCAGCTGCCTCTCAAAGCCCTTTATGGATTTGTTTAGACAAGCAAAACAAATTCACTCAATAGCTGTGTCTAGGGGGAAAAATTGTCTTGATCTATCATTTCTCTGTTTGGAGGTTGATAGCACATGAGAAAAGTGTTAATATTACAGATTAAACTTTCAAATGTGTTGTGTGTTTTTGGAAAGCTGGTTGTTAAACATTTCCCAGTATACCCCTGGTCTGTCTCCATAAGACACAGGAAATTTAGGTCCTAATACTGTAGCTGTAGCTTCCCCATGGAAGGTCTGGTCAATGCCTACTCCATACCTTTGTAAAAAATGGAGACTTGAACCCAGGACTCCAGGCCCCAGAAGTCCTTGCTCACTTCCCAGAATGCTTTGTGATCACACTGAATTCTCACCTGGGTGAGTTCACAAATTATTATTTAAAGGAGTTCTCCACCTACTGAGGTTTCTTCCTGTTTCCGCTGGCAAGCAGACGCATTTCATGATGTAGGTGAGGTTGAATGGGCCTCTCGGCCCACCTAGACACATGCTTTTCTTACTTGTATTTTCTTAAGCTCTTAAGCTTTAATAAACCTCATAAAAATATAATACTTCTAGCAGAGAGAAACTAATTTCTACCTGCCTCAGTTTCCCTGAAATTTTAATCTTAACAGTTGAATTTTAACTATTACACCTTGCTCACAGGACCTCCTCCTTCTCCGTCTTGGTGTGAGGGCTTCCCCTGGCCTTGAGTGCCCTGGGCTGAGCAAAGTTCATGGTCCTTAAGAAATATTTCAGGACCTGACTCCTGCTGGCAAATCCAGGATTACAGGAAAGAGCCCTTGGCATCCATCCACTCATACATGAAAGGAATCCCTACTCTACTAGACCTGACAAGGAGTGGTCAGCATCTGCTCAAAGACCTCCAAGGAGGGAGAACCTATGGCCTCTTGAGAGTGCCCGTTCCACTTGGGGTCAGCTCTCGTTGCTGGGAAGGTTTCCCTGACCCCAAGTCCCCAGGGGCCTCTATTCGTCTTCCCTGTCCCCCATTTCTCCAGGTTCTGCCCTCTGGGGACAAGAAGAACAAGTCTGAGCCGTCCTCCACATGACAGCCCTTTAAATAACTCGAGGACAACTCTCATTCCCCCCGAGTCTTCTCCAAGCTAAATATCCCATTTCCTCCAACTCAAACTCACATGAAACAACCTCAGGGCACTCCGCCATGTTGCTTGCCTTCTCTGGACTCTTTCCATCTTATTGACGCCCTTTGTAAACCACAGAGTCCAGAACTGAACCCAACACTCCATGTGGGAGGGCACTGAAACTATCCCCTTCCTCTTCCAGGAAGGTCTGCCCCATCTTGGCCCAGATTTTTGATAGCCTTTTGAAAAGTATATTTTCCTTAAGATCATAGATACCGAACTGAAAGGGTCCTTAGACATCATCTCATCGAATCCTCTGATTTTACAGAGAAAGAAACTGAGGCATAGAGAGGATAAGGGTGAGGGGAACTCCCACTGCTCACCCAGGTTATCTGCAGTCCAACTAAAATGTCCACATTCAGAAGTTCTGTGTGGAACATGCTGGGTCAATTCATAATACTTCCCAGGATGGACCCTAGTGAATGACTCAGAATATGACCAATAGCAGAGTTGCTTGTTGAGCACGCCTCAGACTTGCCCTAATGGAATCTCGGGAGGCCCTCCCATGTTGGTTGAGATCAGCCAATGCGCGTTGATCCTTAGGCTGCTGTGATTTCTTCAGGGTGGGCTCTCTCTGCCCTGACACAGATCACAGCATCTCCGGGGCTCATTTAAAGGCCTTCGAGGAAGACAACAAATAAAAACTCCAGCCCTCCTTAGCCAGCCTGGGCTGATCATCTCCAAACTCAGCTGGGCTGGTCCTCGACAACAGAAATTGTCTATCGCTGGGCATCCCATGGCGGGAGGACCTGCCCAAAGAATCCCTCTGGACAATCCAGGGTCACCCCCACACCACGATGAGCTGTCAACTCTTTGTCAGGTTTGTAAGTGCCCCCCAAAGGGCACGACCAAGTATTTGGAACCTCCACCCATCCCTGGTGCCCATCCGAAGGGCACTGGCTATACGCCCCACACAAATGCAGCTTGTGTGAGGTCCACGGTCCTGGGACACTCCCCATAGATCTGGGGGCAGCCGAAAGGGATGCTGGCTCTGGGCGGTGGCCTCATTCGGGCTTTGGCACTTGACCCAGGGATACAACTCACTTCATTCAAGAGAGGAAATCAGAGCGGCCCCTGGCTAGTGTCTGCTCACATCTGCTCATAAGACCCGAGGCTCTTCCTTGTCTAAGTGTGTTTGTCTGCGTGCTGGATAAGAGCCTGCTGGGATGGTGGTAATGATGAAGTGGAGACAATGGGCCAGTCTGTTCCAGCCTAAAGATGTCCTATAAGTCTGGGTCCTTAATGAGGATCGCACCCCTCAACAGAGCAGAAGACCTCTGTGATGGGGGAGGAGGCAGGCAATAAGGAAAGTGGGGGCCAATGGCATCCTGAGCACCAAAAGGAGATTAGGGTTCTATTGACTGAACCACCTGCCCCCCAATCCATCTAGATACAACCATGCTTACTTCCCCAGGGTAGGCCAGGAGGGTGACTGCCTGTTGGGCCAGGAGGACTGTTCCCATCACTCGCCAGGCTCGGTCCAAGGGAGCCTCCTTCTCTCCCAAGCGCCCTCTCAAGGGCGGCCAAGCGTGGTTACCTTAAGCCTCAGAATCAATTGGCATTTGGGTGTTCCGCTGTTTTCTTGGGTGAGAGCCCCAAGCTGAGCCCCAAGGATAATCTGGAAGAGTTCTGCCCAGCTGGGTCATTCTCATCCCCTTTGTTGCCCAGGTCTTAGTGGGTCCTGACTACGAGGCCAAGGCCCTGGGCTCCCAGGGTGGTGAGTGCTGGAATTGGAGGGGGGAATGACTTTGGAGACCATTCACCCAAGCCCCTCAGGGATGGAGGACTAGAGCCTAGAGAGGTATGACAAAATAGCAAAGTCAGGAAAATGTCAGTTCAAATCTGGTCCGAGGTCCAAAGCAGCTGTGGGACCTTGACTCCCTCTTGGCCTCAGGATCTTCTTCAGTAAAACAGTAAACCTGCTTCACAGGGCTCCGGGGCATCTTGTAGTAGAAAGCAATTCTGGAATTTGGGGCCATGGGTTCAAATCCTTCCTCTGTTATATATTATCTGTGTGACTTAGGGTGAATCCCCTAATCTCTCTGCATCTCTGCTTCCTCATAAGTAAGAGGACTGGACTAGACGACCTCTAAGGTCTCCTCCTTATGTTTATGTCTATGATGCTAAGTGAAAAGCTTTGCAAACCACAAAGTGATATATAAGGATTAACAATTCTAGGCCACAAAGCAAGTAAATGGAAGAACCAGGATTCTAACTCAGTTCTCTACCCCAGAACTAGTGTATCAGGCTGACTCGTGGTGATTCTAGAACCCTGGAGGCTATGAAACCTCATTTCTCCCCAGTGACGTTACTTTGGGGCTCTCTTTCCATCTCTGGCCCAAGTTCAGATCCTAGTTAGAAGGAAGCCTTCTACTCCAACCCATTCATTTTACAGAAAAGGAAACTGAGTCCCAGAGAGGTTCAATTCACTCCCTTCTCTTCTTAGTCTATTGATCATGGAATAAAACATAACTCTCAGGTGTATGCAGACCCCATATCTCTTCAGGAACAAATTATCCCCCAATGACTCTTTCTACTTCCCATTCAATGACTTCCTAGGCCAGGACTGCTTGTTCCTGCTGAGATGTGCCAGCCTGGGTAATTACTACCTTCCTCCTAAGTGAATTTCTCATGTTGTCACCACCATTATGGCTTTTGTTCTAACCTTTTACCTTCCATTTTAGAATCAATACTGTGTATTGGTTCTAAGGCAGAAGAACAATAAAGGCAGGCAATGGGGGCGAAGTGACAGGCCCAGAATTATACAACTAGAAAGTGCCTGAGGTCAGATTTGAACACGGGACCTCTCATCTCTTGGCCTGGCTCTCCATCCACTGAAGCACCTAGCTGCCCCCTCATCGTGTTTCTAATAAGAATGTCCCAATTCTGCTAAGGACTCATCCTTGGCTGAGGCTACCCTCTTCCATAGGGAAACCATCCAATCGCCCTGGTCATGAAAGTTGTCCTCACATGATCTGGAGGGAGGCCACATCCTAAGTCTCCAGCCAGTGTCCCTTGAAGATGGACAGTGCCATGATGGCTATATAGGAGGACTGGCCATGGTGCCAGGGACCCATCGTGCTACAACAAAAGGCATCAGCTCCTGGGAGATCTCCTCTGGAGGCTGGAGCCTCAGGGTAGAGTGGCCTCTAGGCCCATGGTCCCAGGAACACCACCACATCTGGAGCTCTCAGACACACAGGGAAGGGCCAAAGACAAAGACTCAGCCAGTTGACGTCAGAAATTGGGCCCTGGCTCACCCATCCTAGCAGGCTGACCCCATGGACACCAGAGAGGCGAGCCTGGCTCCCCCGGCCGGCTGCCAACTGGGCATACCAGAGGCCATCTGAAGATCCCAACCTACTGAGCAGAGGCCTTCCTGCACCTGAGAGCTTAGCCTGGTGACTCTTCTCTGCCACGGCCACTCACTCCCAGCAGCAGGCACCGGGGTGCAGCTCCTTTCCATCTCCCCCCAGTTCTGTGACAGACCCCATCTTTATGGTCTACTGGAGCAAGCACAAGTCACAGTGGAAGAAGGTGCCCTTTGCTGTTCATGGATGGAAGGAGACTCAAAGTCTGGGCAGCCTCCCAGGCACCCCTTTCAAAGCAGAAGTTCTCACAGGAGATTCCTCACTCAGCACAAGCCCGGGGACCCCAGTTCAGCTGCCCCAGGCTGTGATCCATGGAAGCCTAGAGTGGGGAGACAAGGGCTCCCCATGGAGATGCAGAATGTCCCCCCCAGGGTCCAGAGGAAAGAGGCAGGCCCTCCAGCTGGTGACAGCCTCCAGATGCCCCTCTTGGGGTGATGCTGGGCCCCAGAATGTGACGAAGCCTCTTCAGGGAGCTCCATCCTTACTCCAAAGGGCACCAGACTCACTGTGCACACAGAAAAACCAGAGGCAGCTCCGAAGGATGGAGAGTGAGCTGGGACCAGAAATGCATCGGGTAAAGGGAGCGGCTACCGGACCGCTGGGGCTGGTGAGCCGCTGCGTCCAAGGCTACTGAGAGGCTCTGGCACAAAAGCCCGTCCGGCAACGCAGCAGGCCCGCTCCTCCTGGGTACTTTGGTGTCCGAGGCCACGAAGTCTCTCTTTTTCTTCTTTCAGACGCACCGCCGTCCAGCCGGCACCTTTCCTTAGGAAGCCGATTGATCCAACAATGGCGCGGCACCTTTTTAGATTGAGCTCAATGTCGTTAGCCTGCCAAGATCGTTTTGGATCATGATCTTGTCGTGGAATGCATGGCTGTGAGTGTTGGCAAAAGGAACCTGAGCACCGCGGAATGGATCTTCTCAGGTGGGGTGACTTCTGAGAGCCCCTTGAGCAGCCGGAGCACACATCAGTCCATACTAAAGACATCAGTTCAGTCAAATACTGACGCCGAAGCGTAATGCCGTAATGACGTTGGCCACCTATGGGGACGCCGGGTCGCATTGGAGAAAACTCTGACTGGGGAGAGAGTAAAGGCAGAAGGAGAAGTGGATGGCAGACAGAGAGGCGCGTGGAAGTAACGCGCATGAACCTGAACAGACTTTGAGAGATCAAGGAGGATGGACGGGCCACGAGATCGTGTCGGAGAGCTGGACATGACTAAACTACCCAACAGCATCAGCCTTTTCATCCAAATCTTTGATTAAACAAACAATTATCAAATAGCCCAGATCTTGGGCTCTCCAGGAATGGCCTCCTTCCAAGATGGCACCCATCTATTCTGTGGCTCTAACCATCCCCACCAAACTGGCGTCCTTCTAACCGAATTAGTGTTTGGCCCCCATCTTTCCAGCTTTTTCATCAGGGCGACAGGAGAGCTTTTAGCAAATGGTTTCTAAAATGTGTAGTTCTAACATCCCACTGTGGCTACAGGAGTCGGGGTGGGGGAAGAGGAAGTCGGGTTCATCAGCTGATGGAAGACACTGAAGAGCAAGTGACATACCACCGGTTCTCAGCCTAGGGGGCAGCTGGGTATCTCAGTGGATGGAGAGCCAGGCCTAGAGACGGGAGGTCCTGGGTTCAAATATGGCCTCAGACACTTCCCAGCTGGGTGACCCTGGGCAAGTCACTTGACCCCCATGGCCTAGCCCTGACCACTCTTCTGCCTTGGAGCCAATATATAATATTGATTCCAAGACAAAAGGTAAGGGTAAAAATACATACGAATGTCCAAAGATACCTAGAAAGAGATGGAGCTGGAGGGGGAAAGGCTGCTGGCTCTCCGAGGAACATAAAGGACTGAACACCTTCCGAGAGGTGATTTTGGTGCTGGGTAAGCACACAGACATCAAGGTGAATGTGAGATTGCCCAGAACCTGGTGGGGTGGCTTCCCTCTGACCAAGAACCCTTTGCACAGATTCTGTGAGATCATCTGCTCCTTGACAGCGGGGTGGTCATGGGTCACAGCTTCTTCATTTGCCAAAGGAGAGGGCTGGGCGAGGTGGCCTCCAGGGTCCCCTCCTGAGGTCATCTCTTTGAGCATGACATTCTAGGACACTGTGAATCCATCCCAGGGAGTTGGGCTCCTGAGCAATGGGGGAGGGGGTGGCACTTCTGTCTCCCCCCACATCAGTGCCCAAGGGTGGGCAGAATAGCCCTGACCCTCCCTCTGGACTCCTGGCTGCTACTATTTCCATGGTTGAAAATCCCATTGGCTTTTTGGGCTTCCATACCTCACTATTAACTCATCCTGGGCTTGTATTCAATCAAGAATCCAAAGAGCAGGGGGTGATTCAGAGGAAAGAACCTAGAAATAAAAGGTCCTGGGTTCAAATCTGGCCTCAGATACTTCCTAGCTGTGTGATCCTGGGCAAGTCACTTAACCTCCGTTACCTGGCCCTTACTGCTCTTCTGCCTTGGAGCCAATGCACAGAATTGATTCTAAGAGGAGAGATAAGGGTTTAAAAGAGTCCAAAGAGCCTTCTTCTCACACACTCTCTGCTCTCTAGCCCCTTCTCCCAACCCTGTTTCTCCCCAAACCTGGAGTCTCTGAAAGCCACTTGAAGGCACCTGACATTCCATCTTTTCTTGCTGGTCTCAGTCTAGTCAGTTCATAAACATTTATTAAGCACCTACTGTGTGCCAGGCACTTTGCTAAGCCTCCAGCCTTCCAATCACAGAGTAGCCCAAACTGAGAAAGAAAAAAAATCCGCACACAAGCAGGCACCCAGGGCCAGAAGGGAAGGAATATGCTTTTTATATTATTTTTTTCTTTAACAAGGCAAAAAAATGATTTTTTTCTTTCTTTAAAAAACAGAACAAAACATGAAGAAATCCACCACCAACCCCGACAGAAATGAACAATACTTTCCAAAGGGTGGGGGATGACCACCTGGGGGTGGGATCTCAGCCTGCCTGTTTCCCCCAGATATCCAGATCAGCCCCCGCCCCACAGACGAGGCCGCCATTCACTTCAAGCCTAACCGTTACTCCCTCCCCCAATGGAGGACAAGATGCCTTCAGCCAACCAGGTTTTCTTGGTGGGCCGGAGCCCTCTGCGGCCCCTGAAAATGGCCCTGCGTCTCGGAGAGAAGCCTGGCTTCGGAGTGGGCAAACTGAGCAAAGCCCGTCTCGGACGAGTCAGGGGGCCTCGCCGGGCCAGCGGGCCCTCCATCCTCTGAAACGTCGAGGTCGAGGCACACTTCGGAGAGAGGGGAGGTCAGCGAAAGGAGGAGGACGAGGGGACCCTCGAGGAGAGGGAGGAGGAAGGGCAGGAACCGTCCCAGGAGGCCCCTGCTCACGGGGAGGGCAAGGAACAAAAGCCAGCTTTTGTGGAGTGCGAGGCAACACATGTGGAGGGCCTGGGCCTCTTCCACGGAGGTCAGGCTAGAGACGGAAGGGAGGGGCTGCTGGGCTCTCCTCACCATGCAGCCAGGCCGAACCTGTGTCAGGTGGGCTGGGGCATGCTGACATGTGACTATACATGTGATTGCAGGGGTGGCGGGGCTGGAGCAGGATGGAGTTTGGCTGTGTAAGTGGGGGGGAGAGACAGAGAGATGGGGGGGGCGAGAAAGAGAGAGAGAGAGAGAGACAGAGACAGAGAGACAGAGACAGAGAGAGACAGAGAGAGAGAGGGAGGGAGGGGAGACAGAGACAAAAGAGTGAGAGAGACACAGAGAGACACAAAGAGAGAGAGACAGAGAGATGGAGAGAGAGACAGAGAGACAGAGAGACAGAGAGAGAGAGAGAGAGAGAGAGAGAGAGAGAGAGAGAGAGAGAGAGGGAGGAAGGGAGGGAGGGAGAGAGGGAGAGAGGGAGAGAGAGAGAGAGAGAGGGAGGGAGGGAGGGGAGACAGAGACAAAAGAGTGAGAGAGACACAGAGAGACACAAAGAGAGAGAGACAGAGAGATGGAGAGAGAGACAGAGACAGAGAGACAGAGAGAGAGAGAGAGAGAGAGAGAGAGAGACAGAGAGAGAGAGAGACAGAGAGAGAGACAGAGAGACAGAGAGGGAGAGAGACACAGAGAGAGAGAGAGACAGAGACAGAGACAGAGACAGAGAGACAGAGACAGAGAGAGACAGAGAGAGAGAGGGAGGGAGGGGAGACAGAGACAAAAGAGTGAGAGAGACACAGAGAGACACAAAGAGAGAGAGACAGAGAGATGGAGAGAGAGACAGAGAGACAGAGAGAGAGAGAGAGAGAGAGAGAGAGAGAGAGAGAGAGAGAGAGAGAGAGAGAGAGAAAGAGACAGAGAGACAGAGAGGGAGAGAGACACAGAGAGAGAGAGAGACAGAGACAGAGACAGAGACAGAGAGACAGAGACAGAGAGAGACAGAGAGAGAGAGGGAGGGAGGGGAGACAGAGACAAAAGAGTGAGAGAGACACAGAGAGACACAAAGAGAGAGAGACAGAGAGATGGAGAGAGAGACAGAGAGACAGAGAGACAGAGAGAGAGAGAGAGAGAGAGAGAGAGAGAGAGAGAGAGAGAGAGAGAGAAAGAGACAGAGAGACAGAGAGGGAGAGAGACACAGAGAGAGAGAGAGAGAGAGACAGAGACAGAGACAGAGAGACAGAGAGACAGAGAGGGAGAGAGAGAGACAGAGAGAGAGAGAGAGACAGAGACAGAGACAGAGACAGAGAGACAGAGAGACAGAGAGGGAGAGAGAGAGAGACAGAGAGAGAGACCAAGACACAGAGAGGGAGAGAGAGAGAGAGAGAGAGAGAGAGAGAGAGAGAGAGAGAGACAGAGACAGAGACAGAGACAGAGACAGAGACAGAGACAGAGACAGAGACAGAGACAGAGACAGAGACAGAGGACAGAGACAGAGACAGAGAGGCAGAGGAAAGACAGAGAGGGGAGGGGGCTATGTGTCCTTGTGTGTGTGTGTGTGAGAGACTATGTTGGTGGGTAGTTTCTGCAGGGCTGTGACTGGCATGTCTGGGTCGGGGAAGCTCAGAGGCAAACACAGAGAGAGGCGTCACTTTCCATCCGCTGTCCTGTGGAGACACAAGCAGAGTCCAAGGTGAGTCCTTTGCCGGGTTGACTGGGCTCCCTAGAGGAATCCGTGACTTTATCAGTACAGCCCCGCCCCAGGCCCCTCCATTATCTCCTTTCTTGGACTTCAGAGACTTTCCGGAAGGGCTGCTCTCATCCAAACTGTGCCCCTTCCCCCTCCGCAGGTAACCTCCTCTCCAGCTGGCCCTCAAACAAATAACATACATTCCACTCAAAGACTCATCGGATTCTCTTGGCTTGACCTCTGGAGAACAGAGTCACCTCCAGAAGAGGAGGGACGTAGAGGAAGACTCTACGGAGGCAAAACTAGGGTAGGAGACTGAGGCTTTGTCCCAGGGTCACAAAATTAAGAGGTTGCCAAGGCAGCCTTTGGCAGCTTGAAAGCACCTGAGCTCAGCACCATGTTAGCAAGAATGCTTGGTAAAAGGAATCTCCTCATGTCATCTGGATGGCCAGGTCTGGTCCCACTGGACAATCCCAAGTATATCCAAGTTATAGTAACCCACACATGCCACAGAACTTACACTATCATAATCTGCCCGCCCCCCTCCACCACGTGGTCACACTCAGCCACAAACAAACCCACAAAGAATCCATTGTGTCTAGGGTCTCCTCCCCACACTCATCTTCCACATGAACAAGCTGGATGCCACAAGCCTTGGACAGCCCCCAGCCCCCAGCCCATTGCTCCAGAGCAGGAAAAAGCTAGAGACAGCCAGAGCTGGGGATGAGGAGTGCAGGTGAGAGTTCGAGAGGAATTTCTGGGCAGGGAGGCACGTCAGAGAAGCTGGTACCCAAAGATGCTGAGGAGTGTCCTGCTGCAGCCCAAGGGGTTGAGGGGCCTTGAGAGAGGCTCTAAGTTCTGGGCCAAACATCTCAAGGCTGGCACCTGCAGGCAGGGTTGCCCTCACCCAGGCAAGTCATATCCCTGCCCCACCACCTCACCCCCACCCACCCCTACCTGGGCCAGGCCAGCTCACATGGCTATCTCATTTCCTCTTCATCTTCTTCCTCCTCCTCCTCGCCTTCTTCCTCTTCCTCCTCCTCCTCTTCCTCCTCTTCCGGGCGCCCATGTTTCTTGGACCCCTCACCAAGCTCAAAGTTGCCCTCAATGTCCAGCACCTGCAGGTTCATCAGCCTCTTGAAGGTGCTCTCCTTCACGGCACCCACTGCCAGTTTGTTAAACCTGCACAGACAGATAGGAGGAGCCTCCATTAGGATCAATGCAAAGCCCTGAGAGCAGAATGGCAGATGAAAAGGAAAGCTGCCTGGGGAGTCAGGGAGACTCCCTGGGTCAAGACCTGCTCTAAGACCTGCCTGGCCAAGGCACTTAGAAGACAGTCAGTAGCTCAGTGGATAGAGCACTGGGCTTGGAGTCAGGAAGACCGGAATTCAAATCCAGCCTCAGACACTTACTAGTGGTATGACCCTGAGCAAGTCACTGAACCTCTGCCTGCCTCCGTTTCCTCAACTGGGAAATTAAAATAATAACAGCATCCCAGGTTATTGTGAAGATCAAATGAGAAAATAATTGTAAAGTGCTTAACACAGTACCTAATACACAGTAATTGTCAATAAGTGGTTATTCTCCCTTCTCTTCCCCTTTCCTACTCAACTTCTGAAGGAAGGAAGGAAGGAAGGAAGGAAGGAAGGAAGGAAGGAAGGAAGGAAGGAAGGAAGGAAGGAAGGAAGGAAGGAAGGAAGGAAGGAAGGGAAGGAAGGAAGGAAGGAAGGAAGGAAGGAAGGAAGGAAGGAAGGAAGGAAGGAAGGAAGGAAAGGAAGGAAGGAAGGAAGGAAGGAAGGAAGGAAGGAAGGAAGGAAGGAAGGAAGGAAGGAAGGAAGGAAGGAAGGAAGGAAGGAAGGAAGGAAGGAGGAAGGAAGGAAGGAAGGAAGGAAGGAAGGAGGAAGGAAGGAAGGAAAGGAAGGAAGGAAGGAAGGAAGGAAGGAAGGAAGGAAGGAAGGAAGGAAGGAAGGAAGGAAGGAAGGAAGGAAGGAAGGAAAGGAAGGAAAGGAAGGAAGGAAGGAAGGAAGGAAGGAAGGAAGGAAGGAAGGAAAGGAAGAAGGAAGGAAGGAAGGAAGGAAGGAAGGAAGGAAGGAAGGAAGGAAGGAAGGAAGGAAGGAAGGAAGGAAGGAAAGGAAGGGAAGGGAAGGAGGGAAGGGAGAGGAAGGAAGGAAGGAAGGAAGGAAGGAAGGAAGGAAGGAAGGAAGGAAGGAGGAAGGAAGGAAGGAAGGAAGGAAGGAAGGAAGGAAGGAAGGAAGGAAGGGAAGGAAGGGAAGGAAGAAGTTTAAGTGAGTTTTAAAAAATCTATTTCACAGGTCTACGTTGAGAGACTTGGCTTGACAGAAGTATATCTGATAATCATCTGGGGGTTCAAGTGGACCACAAGTGCAACATGAGTATCATAAAGTAGCCCCTAAAAATCTAATGCAACCTTAGGCTACATTAAGGAAGAGTCATGGTGCCTAAAATTGATAAGAAAGTCCTACTCCAGGAGCCATATTTTAGGAAAGATGACTGATAAGCTGAAGCTCGGGAGAAGAAAGCAACTAAAATGATGAAGGATCCCAAGATCCTGCCATCCTGGGATCAGGTGAAGGAACTGGGGTGTTCAAAGGAAACAGAACCTTGAGGGAATATGACGGCTGTATTTAAATACCTAAAGGACTGTCTCTGAGCAAAGGACCTGACTTGGCTCTGCGTGCATAGAGGACAGAACTAGGAGAGACAAAGGGAAGCCCACTGGCCTCAGGGTCAGGCAACCCTTCAGAGTTCTCTACGTGTGGGATGGCCGCCTCCAAACAGGACAGTGAAGTCTTCCTCCCTAGAGGTCCTGAAGGAAAGGCTGGATGGCCATTGGTTGGGTTGTGGTTCTAGAAATTCTTCGAGAATGGGTTGGACTAGTTGTTGCTGAGCTCTCTCCCCATGCTAGGAGCGGTCTAAGACTGGGGTGTGGACTCTTGGACCAGGCTTTGGTACAAGAATGATGGGCTCTTGGCCAGGGATGTTGGGTATCTAAGAAAGACCAGGAAAGATAATATCTGCCAGAGGCTTGTGGCTCTGATCCGAAGTATATGCAGAGGGAGAGGGAGAAAACATGCCACATGTCTTCCCAGCCAGAGACCGCAGGGACCACAGGGAATAGGATGCATGAGACAGAAGAGAAAAACAACCTGGGAGAAGGCCCAGAACACACAGAAGACAATTTCTGAGAAGGAGAGAGTGTTAGTACTAGCCATTTCAATACTCATAATCAGAAACATCTTCCCATAGATGTACAGATCTTCAGGCATAATTGCAAGGATTGGCCTTCAGAGATCCAGTGCTATAGGATAAAAATATGGCAATGGAAAGGACTGTTGTAGCGGTATAGAGAGGTCCCCGTGGAAGCTGCCAATGCAAAGGGGTAGCTGTCCTGCAGCTTAAAGAATCATAACATTCTCAATTTAGATCTGGAAAAGACCTTAGAGATTGAATCTAATTTCCTCTTTTAACAGATGAGGAAACTGAGGTATAAAAAGGTTGGGTGATTTGCCTCACAGTCAATGAGTGTCTAAGGCAAGATTTGAACTCAGGTTTTCTCAATTCCAGGTCCAGCATTCTGTCCACCATGACCCCCAACTTCCTCGTTGTCCATAGTCCATAGAGCCAATCTGTATCAGGTAAAACTTGAACCTGCCTCCAAGGCTGGGCTTCTAGTCACTAAACCAGGGGCTCTTGGGGACCCCTTAAACTCTAAGGATCCTTTCTCAGAAGGTTATTTTTAAATGCATGAAACAAAAGCCAGAAGCTTACAAAGGAAACCAATTCTATTGAAATAAAGATGTCATTTTCCCATCCAAGTTCACTTGAATCTGTCTGTGAACCTCCTTTACCATATCTGAAGATTCCTCCAGTACACTGAGCTGCAGAGGCATAGAAAGACAAGCTTTCTTGTTTAAAACAAAGAAACTCTTCTCCAGGGATATTGCAGTATATCAGGAAAATATACCAAGTGAAGAAATCCAAAATCTGGAATAGGGAAGAATGGTGGAGGAGCACTCGGGTGATGATCACTGGAGAGGGAAATTGAAAGAAGATGGTGGGAAGGGCAGGCTACAGACCTCCTAGCCAGGTGAAAGCAGGAGGGGAAATTTTTGTATTTGGTCTGATGTGCATCCAAGATATGGAAAGAATAGATGTCAAAGAATTCAGGAAAGGAGCTCACACATATGGAGTACCGTATTCCATTCTAGACAGATTCTCTGTCAGCCTCTAGACAGCCCTCTCTGAACCTCTCTTCCCTCTGCTCTCGGGGGCCTGGAGCCCCGAGACTCCAAGATGGCGGGCCCTGAGGGTTGGACTCGCTGATGGGCCCTGGCCTTGTGTCCCCTCTCTCCCTCTTCCCTCTCCCGACTTTAGCATCACAGCCACAGCGGCCAGCATCGGGGCAGCCGGGATCCCACAGGCAGGCTCGTCACTATGGTCATCGTGCTCACCTCCGTGGGGCTGCCCACCGATGACATCACCCTCATCATCGCTGTGGACTGGGCCCTGTGAGTCCCCCAGCCCCCTAGGGGGGGGAGTCCCCGGGGACCCTTAGGGCCTCTGCCCTTTACGCTGCCCGTCTGTCCAGCTTCCTGCATGGGATCTTGCTGGGTTCTGGGACTATAAGAGCAAGTCTCTGCCGGACAGTCTGGCCCTCCCTTTGGAGGCTCCTTTTCATCGAGGAGGGTCCACAGGCCTTCCCAAGGGGATCCATGTCCAGCCTGCTTTAAACAGCACAGAGTTGGGCACGAGCACCGCGGTGGTCAGTGAACCATTGCCTGAGCCAGGCTTGTCCTGGAGGGCTCGAGCTCTCCTCCCTGCCCCTGGCACGTGCCGGTCCTATTCACTAGCTTGCCAAGCCACGCGAGCCCCGAGGCCCGAGGCACCGGAGAAGGACGGAGTTCCTTTGGGCTGCCAGGGCTCGGCCGGACGCCGCTGCCCACTGAAATCCCTGGCTCGCCTTCTAGGGATCGTTTCCGGACCATGATCAACGTCCTGGGGGACGCGCTGGCCGCAGGCATCATGGCGCACATCTGCCGGAAGGATTTTGCCCGAGACGTGGGCACAGAGGTAAAAGGCTCAGACCTCCCTCCCTCCCATCCTCTGCCTGAACCCAGCCCTGCCATCCCCTCCGCTCCCCTCACGTCTGCCTCTCTAAATGCTAATGACTAGATGATATCAAAGCTTCCTTCCTTCTTATCCTGAAAAAACAATAGTTGAGGGGGCAGCGGGGTGGCTCGGTGGATGGAGAGCCAGGCCTAGAGATGGGAGGTCCTGGGTTCAAATCTGGCCCCAGACAGTTCCGAGCGGTGTGACCCTGGGCAAGTCACTTTCACCCCCATTGCCTAGCCTTTAGACACCCAATACACAATACTGAGTCTAAGGCGGAAGGTAAGGGTTTAAAAAATAGTTGTGGGGGCAGCTGGGTGGCAGAATGGATGGAGAGCCAGGCCTAGAGAAGGGTTCCAATCTGGCCTCAGCTATTTCCTCACTGTGGGACCCCGGGAAGTCCCTTACCCACCCACATTGCTTGGCCCTTACTGCTCGTCTGCCTTGGAACCCACACACAGTATTGCTTCTAGGAGAGAAGGTGAGGATTTTGTAAACATCACTTTGCCGTGTAAGCTTAGACAAGCCGCTTTTCTTTGGGCCTCAGTTGACGTCTCTGTCAAATGGGAGCATTTTTGCCTACCGGCCCCCGAGATTGCTCTGGGCCCAGAGGAGACAACAGATGAGAGCGTGATTCCAGAAGTTTAATGCTCTACCCAAGAGCGACGGGTAGGAATCGCTTTGTGCTAGCTTTAAGGAACATTTCCGGAGCTCCAGCTGGCCTTCGTGGATCGCCGCCTAATGGGAGGATTAGGAGAAACGAGGCTATGTTGGGCAGAGACGGCTCTCGAGGCCGTTTCAGTGGCGACCTTGTGGGGGGAGATGCTCGGTGGTCGGCCACCATCTCCTTCTCCAGCATTAGCTTTGTGGCGGAGCAGCAGCCAAGCCAGGCTTTCCAAGTGAGAGAATTCAAGGCTGAGCGGAGACAAGAGGAAGGGAAAGCTCTTACCCGCGGAGCTCCCCCCAAGGCCTGCGTTCTGGGGTCGCCAGAATCCTTCAGGCTGAAGCTTGTCTCAGGTCTTGCAGAAGAAGCTCTTGCTCAGAGAGAGGGTTGGTCCAGGTGCCCCCCTGAGGCCCCATCCCAGCTCTGGCCCGCTGGGATTCTGCCATGGAACCCGGGGCCACGCGAGAGGCCCCCCTCTTACGTGATCCACTCCTCTAGCCTGTGGGCAGGCAGGTACCATTGTTCCCACTCGACAGATAAGGAAACTGAGGCCCAGAGAGTTCAGAAGTGGCTTGTCCAGGGTCCCCCAAGGCAGTAGAAGTAAACTAAGGCCTGGCGGCCCAGTTTCCGGCTCCCAGGGTGAGGGGGCTCTTTCTGTCCCTCTCTCAGCTCCTCAGAGATGGGAGTTCTTCCCAAAGGCAAGGTCTGGGAGCTGCCCGTCCTACCTGTGCCTGACCAAGAAGCGCCCTGCAGCCTTCTGACAAAGCCTCAGCAGAAATCCTGCCATGGTAGAGGAGGCTCACTGCCTCCCTCGGCCATCCATTCTGTGCTTCCTGACCCTGGGGCTTCCCCCTGCCCCAGGTTCTGCCCTGTGGATCTGAGCTGGTGTCGGACCCCACCAGAGCTCGCCGCAGCCCCATTCCTGTTCTATCCCTCCAGGGCCAGAAGCCACCACCGTGTGACCCCAAACCGGTCAGCCTGGAAGAGATCGTGGCGTCCCAGAGGAACGGCTGTGTGAAAAGCATGAGCGGGGGGCCCACGGGCCAGCCCTGGACACAGCCCTCCTCTCTCACCACGTGCCCCGTGCAAGTGGAACAAGACGACGAGCCCGCTCCGTCCCTGCCGAGCACTGACCACTGCACCATCGAGATCAACGAGCTGGAGACCAACGTCTAGGCCCAAGCAGGGCTCCACGGCCTCTTCTCTGACACGGAGGATTCTGAGGACGGCCACAGCCCAGGCGGCCGACGATGGGGGCATCCCACGTCCCCAGGAAAGCCCCTGCTCTCTCGACACCGGGAAGCAGCCTACCTTGGTCCTTCTCTCTGCCTCAGTTGGCTTGGAGGCATTTTGGTAAAGGAATGGCTGCCCAGCGCAGAGCTCTGCGATGCCTGAGTCCCAGACCCTGGCCCTAAGCCACTCTCTGCAGGAAGCTCCATCAGGGGCCTCCTGGGTCACAGCCAAAGCAGCTCTCTGCCAGACTGAGGAGCTCCTCAGGGTCCAGAGGGGAGAAGCCGGGGAGGAGCCAGGGCCTTCGGTGCCAGAGCTGGGCCTCCAGGACCTTCTGCCTGGTGTGTTCCGTTCTGCCCAAGGGCGGGCATTCCATGGCTTAACTGCCTGAGAGACCTCTTCAGCTCTGCACACGCTAGACTGACTGGGGTTCCTGGACCAGGAGACCTCTGGAGGGGGGGCCTCCAGCAGCCCCTCCAGTTCTCCTGACATCCCCAGGAGGTCTCGTGGCTCCTGAGCCCGTGGCACCCCTGGGGCTTAAAGGAGCACGCAGGGATGGGCGTTGGCTTTGGGAGAAGGAAAAGGACAAAAATCATTCCTGTTCTCTCGTGGGAGCGTGTTTATGATAAACCTGAAGCTTGGGGCACACGTCTCTGGATGTTTGATCCTGAAGGGAAGACAGGGGTTGGAGGGCGGAGAGTGATGGTGGACCCAAGAAGGGGAAGGGCAAGAGGAATGCTCATTGGCAGCAGCCTGGAGAGAGGGAGTCAATGAACGCACTGGGAGCTAGGCGCTGTGCTAGGGAAGGATGGGAGCTGGGGACAACCTGAACTAGCTGCAGAGGCCCATCATTCAATTTTCAGCACAAGCATTTACGCCTGGGAAATCAGCAGAATCTAGACATCGGAGCTTGATTTTCTTTAGACTTGAGGAAATGATAGAAAGAATTTTTTAAATTTTATTTGATTTTATTTTCAGCTCTGAATTCTCTTCTCCCCATCTCCCTCTGCCCCCATGAGAAAGCAAGAAAAACAAAACTTTTATTTAAATAAGCGTTTATGAAGCACCTACTGGGTGCCAAGTAATGTGCTGACCATGTACGTTACAAACATTGTCTTATTTGATCCTCACAACAGCCCTAGAAGGGAAGTTCTGTTATTATCCCTCTTTTACAATTGGGAAACTGAGACATAAAGAGATTTAAGCACTGAGCATCATATAACTGATAAGTGGCTAAGGCTGAATTTGAACACAGGTTTTCCTGACCCAGTGCTCTATCTTCTGCATCACCCAGCTGCCTCTCAAAGCCCTTTATGGATTTGTTTAGACAAGCAAAACAAATTCACTCAATAGCTGTGTCTAGGGGGAAAAATTGTCTTGATCTATCATTTCTCTGTTTGGAGGTTGATAGCACATGAGAAAAGTGTTAATATTACAGATTAAACTTTCAAATGTGTTGTGTGTTTTTGAAAGCTGGTTGTTAAACATTTCCCAGTATACCCCTGGTCTGTCCTCCATAAGACACAGGAAATTTAGGTCCTAATACTGTAGCTGTAGCTTCCCCATGGAAGGTCTGGTCAATGCCTACTCCATACCTTTGTAAAAAATGGAGACTTGAACCCAGGACTCCAGGCCCCAGAAGGTCCTTGCTCACTTCCCAGAATGCTTTGTGTTCACACTGAATTCTCACCTGGGTGAGTTCACAATTATTATTTAAAGGAGTTCTCCACCTACTGAGGTTTCTTCCTGTTTCGCTGGCAAGCAGACGCATTTCATGATGTAGGTGAGGTTGAATGGGCCTCTCGGCCCCACCTAGACACATGCTTTTCTTACTTGTATTTTCTTAAGCTCTTAAGCTTTAATAAACCTCATAAAAATATAATACTTCTAGCAGAGAGAAACTAATTTCTACCTGCCTCAGTTTCCCTGAAATTTTAATCTTAACAGTTGAAATTTTAACTATTACACCTTGCTCACAGGACCTCCTCCTTCTCCGTCTTGGTGTGAGGGCTTCCCCTGGCCTTGAGTGCCCTGGGCTGAGCAAAGTTCATGGGTCCTTAAGAAATATTTCAGGACCTGACTCCTGCTGGCAAATCCAGGATTACAGGAAAGAGCCCTTGGCATCCATCCACTCATACATGAAAGGAATCCCCTACTCTACTAGACCTGACAAGGAGTGGTCAGCATCTGCTCAAAGACCTCCAAGGAGGGAGAACCTATGGCCTCTTGAGAGTGCCCGTTCCACTTGGGGTCAGCTCTCGTTGCTGGGAAGGTTTTCCCCTGACCCCAAGTCCCCAGGGGCCTCTATTCGTCTTCCCTGTCCC
>NC_077228.1:25543567-25568567 GCF_027887165.1 Monodelphis domestica
GAGGGAGGGGAGGGAGGAAGGGAGGAAGGAGGGAGGGAGGGAGGAGGGAGGGAGGGAGGGAGGGAGGGAGGTGAGGGAGGGAGGGAGGGAGTGGAGAGGGAAGGAAGGAAGGAAGGAAGGAAGGAAGCGAAGGAAGGAAGGAAGGAAGGAAGGATGGACGGAAGGAAGGGAAGGAAGGAAGGAAGGACAGGAAGGAAGGAAGGACAGGAAGGAAGGAAGGAAGGAAGGAAGGAAGGGAAGGAAGGAAGGAAGGAAGGAAGGAAGAAAGGAAGGAAGAAGAAAGAAGGAAGAATGGAAGGATAGGAAGTTTAAGTGAGTTTTTAAAAAATCTATTTCACAGGTCTACGTATGAGAGACTTGGCTTGACAGAAGTATATCTGATAACTCATCTTGGGGGTTCAAGTGGACCACAAGTGCAACATGAGTATCATAAAGTAGCCCCTAAAAATCTAATGCAACCTTAGGCTACATTAAGGAAGAGTCATGGTGCCTAAAATTGATAAGAAAGTCCTTCTCCAGGAGCCACATTTTAGGAAAGATGACTGATAAGCTGAAGCTCGGGGGAGAAGAAAGCAATTAAAATGATGAAGGACCCCAAGATCCTGCCATCCTGGGATCAGGTGAAGGAACTGGTGGTGTTCAAAGGAAACAGAACCTTGAGGGAATATGACGGCTGTATTTAAGTACCTAAAGGACTGTCTCTGAGCAAAGGACCTGACTTGGCTCTGCGTGGCATAGAGGGACAGAACTAGAGAGACAAAGGGAAGCCCACTGGCCTCAGGGTCAGGCAACCCTTCAGAGTTCTCTACGCTGTGGGATGGGCCGCCTCCAAACAGGACAGTGAAGTCTTCCTCCCCTAGAGGTCCTGAAGGAAAGGCTGGATGGCCATTGGTTGGGTTGTGGTTCTAGAAATTCTTCGAGAATGGGTTGGACTAGTTGTTGCTGAGCTCTCTCCCCATGCTAGGAGCGGTCTAAGACTGGGGTGTGGACTCTTGGACAGGCTTTGGTACAAGAATGATGGGCTCTTGGCCAGGGATGTTGGGTATCTAAGAAAGACCAGGAAAGATAATATCTGCCAAGAGGCTTGTGCTCTGATCCGAAGTATATGCAGAGGGAGAGGGAGAAAACATGCCACAAGTCTTCCCAGCCAGAGACCGCAGGGACCACAGGGAATAGGATGCATGAGACAGAAGAGAAAACAACCTGGGAGAAGGCCCAGAACACACAGAGACAATTTCTGAGAAGGAGAGAGTGTTAGTACTAGCCATTCAATACTCATAATCAGAAAACATCTTCCCCATAGATGTACAGATCTTCAGCATAATTGCAAGGATTGGCCTGCAGAGATCCAGTGCTATAGGATAAAAATATGGCAATGGAAAGGACTGTTGTAGCAGTATAGAGAGCTCCCGTGGAAGCTGCCAATGCAAAGGGGTAGCTGTCTGCAGCTTAAAGAATTGTAACATCTCAATTTAGATCTGGAAAAGACCTTAGAGATTGAATCTAATTCCCTCTTTTAACAGATGAGGAAACTGAGGTATAAAAAGGTTGGGTGACTTGCCCCACAGTCAATGAGTGTCTAAGGCAAGATTTGAACTCAGGTTTTCTCAATTCCAGGTCCAGCATTCTGTCCACCATGACCCCCAACTTCCTCGTTGTCCATAGTCATAGAGCCAATCTGTATCAGGTAAAACTTGAACCTGCCTCCAAGGCTGGCCTTCTAGTCACTAAACCAGGGGCTCTTGGGACCCCTTAAACTCTAAGGATCCTTTCTCAGAAGGTTATTTTTAAATGCATGAAACAAAAGCCAGAAGCTTACAAAGGAAACCAATTCTATTGAAATAAAGATGTCATTTTCCCATCCAAGTTCACTTGGAATCTGTCTGTGAACCTCCTTTACCCTATCTGAAGAATTCCTCCAGTACACTGAGCTGCAGAGGCATAGAAAGACAAGCTTTCTTGTTTAAAACAAAGAAACTCTTCTCCAGGGATATTGCAGTATATCAGGAAAATATACCAAGTGAAGAAACCCAAAATCTGGAATAGGGAAGAATGGTGGAGAGCACTCGGGTGATGATCACTGGAGAGGGAAATTGAAAGAAGATGGTGGGAAGGGCAGGCTACAGACCTCCTAGCCAGGTGAAAGCAGGAGGGGAAATTTTGTATTTGGTCTGATGTGCATCCAAGATATGGAAAGAATGGATGTCAAAGAATTCAGGGAAAGGAGATCACACATATGGAGTACCGTATTCCATTCTAGACAGATTTTAGAAAAGACCTTGACAAAGTAGAGCCCAGATAGAGGAGGGTGTCAAGTATGGCAAGAGGACTGAAGACTATATCAAAAAAGGATTCACTGAATGAAGTGAAGGTATTTAGCCTACAGAAGAAAGCCTTGGAGAAGTTGTCTTCAAATATCTGAAGGGCTACCATTATGAGTAGCAGCCCCAGAGAACAGAACCAGGAACCAGGGGCAGAAGTTCAAGAGAGGTAGATTTCACATCAATACCGGGAGAACTTGGCCAACACAGAGCATCCACCCAGTGGAAAGAGCTGACTCCTTAGGTAGTGAGGAAAGGCTGGCTAAGATGGAGCAGTTCAAGGTGGGAGTCCTTGCTCAAATATGGGTTGGACCAGGAGACCTCTGAGGTCCCTTTCCTTTTCTAAGATTCTAGAGAAAGACCCAGAAAATTGGGTCAACTAGCAAGTCTGACAAGCTATAGATCTTTCAGTTTCTTGGGAGCTGAGGCTCCACTTTCTGTTCCTCCTACATTTCCAAGGGCATAGCTGGGCACACAATAGGTGTTCCATAAAGACCTGTTGGTTCTAATCTTGGCTCTGCAACTAACCCGTTGTACCACCCTGGGCAAACAAAGCCTTCATTTCTTGCCCTGTAAGAGGAGGAGGCCAAGTTTAATAATCTCCCAGTTCTCTTCCAGCTCTGACATTCTATATTCTGACACTTTATGCTAAGAGCCTGTCTACTCCAACAGTCTACATTCTAATGTTCTGTGTTAAGTGATTTGAACCAAAAAACCCTAGCCTAGGATCTAAGAGGGAGGAGGGACCTCGGGGCGTAGGTAGAGGAAGAACTATTTAGAGGAAACCCACGTTTCCCTGGATATATCCTAGGTCTGGATCATGGGCGCCCCACCCAGCCTCCTACCTGAGAAAAATCCCCTTGAGATTGGGGGTCGACTCAAAGGCATTTTCAGACACGGTGCTAATCTTGTTGCTTTGTAGGTAGAGGTACTCCAGGGACTCAGGCAGTCCCTCTGGGATCTCTGTGAGCTGGTTCCCGGCCATGTTGAGGAGCTGAAGGGTGCGGGGAGGTGGGGAGATAGATAGATAGGAAGGGGTTAAGAGAAGAAGTGGAATTTAATTCCTCTAGATATGGAGAAGAGTCAAGAATGGAGTGGGAATAAGGAGCACCATTCCAAGCCACCAGACTCTCCCAGCCCTGCTCTGCCCCAGGGATTGATTCACCACATTCACTCTTAAGAGATAGGGCTAAAGCAAGGATCTCATTTAAGAGAGTCCAGGGGGAAGCTGGGTGGCTCAGTGGATGGTGAGCCAGGCCAGAATGGGAGGTTCTGGGTTCTAATCTGGCCTCAGACACTTTCTAGCTGTGTGACCCTGGGCAAGTCACTTCACCCCATATTGTCTAGCCCTTACCACTCTTCTTCCTTGGAACCAATACACAGTATTGATTCTAAGATGGGTTTAAAAAAAGAAATAAAAGAGTGAGTCCATCGTTGGGGGCTGGTGTCAGACTCCTGCATAGGACCCCAGAACCTTGGGATTCATCTCATCCAACTAGAGATGTGCAAAGCGGAGAACCCCAAGTTCTGTGGAATTCCAATATTCTGCAGTTCAGCATCCCTCCCATTTCTATCCATAAGAGTAGGAGAGTTCAGACTTGAACCTCGATCTCCCCACTGCCAAGTCTTCTGCCCCTAGCTGGCAAGAAGACCCTCTGCAATCCAGGCCCAAACAGCATCTCCTATGTCATTACATGACAGCTCAAGAGTCATGGTCCCATCTTACAGAAGATGCTGCCACCCAGAGATCTCCCCAGACCAGATGGCCGCAAGTGAGGGAGCCAAGCTTGGATGGTCCAGTTGGGAGTTAGGAGATGCGGGTCAACGTCACTGCCATTCAGTCACTTCCGTCCAACAAAAGTTCAGGGAGAGCTGCCGAGTTTCAGGGCCTTCCAATGATCACGAGGCCGTAGATATAAACAGCTTAGAGCCGGAAGGTCATCTCACCCAACCCTCTCTCGCCCAGGGTCCCAGAGCCAAGCAGCATCCGGGCTTTTTCCGCCTCCAAGCCCAGAGCTTTGTCCACTGCTCCATGGATCTGCCTAATGAGGGAAGGGGATAACTGATACAAGGGGCAAGAGAGATAAATGCAAAGAAGGGGCCCATCTGGGCCAATTCTGTGAGAAACGTGGGGGAAATAAAGGCTTCCTGGAGGAGGTGTCGTCTGAGCTAGGCTTTAAAAGGAAGAGACTTGATTTCTTTTTAAACCCTTACCTTCTGTCTTAGAACTGATTATTGGTTGCAAGGCAGAAGAGAGGTAAGGGCTGGACAACTGGGATTCAATGACTTGCCCAGGGTCATGCATCTAGTAAGTGTCTGAGGTCCCTTTTGAATTCAGGGCCTCTCTCCAAACCTGGCTCTCCATCTACTGAGCTTATTTAGCAGCTGCAGACTCTAAGGATGCCATGAATAAAGACACAGAAATGGGAGAGAGGCTGAGGGCCGTTCAGCAGCCCAGAGATCAGGGTCTGCTTTGCCCGGCTGTCCAGGCCGCCCCCAGACTCCCAGGTGCAGATGTCAGGAGAGGGAAGAGAGGCTGGGACCAGCTTCTACAATACCGGACGCCCTGCCTGGCCTGGGTCCCCCTCAGCTGCTCTGGCAAACACAGCAGGGGCTGTTCTGGAGCTAACTACTTCCGGCAGATCCCCTGAAGGAGCCAGGGCAGATGACCAAGCTGCTGATGCTTTCCAGCCTCCTGAGCCCCAGAGGGGGACCCAGAAGCTCCTCTGGTCTCCCTTAGCAGGAAACATCCGAGCCCAGGAAGCAGCCGCACCCCTGCCTCCCAGCCCAGGCCAGGCCAGGCCAGAGCAAGGAGGACAGATCAGCGACACTCAGGGACACAGGACTGACCCCAGGCAGGACCCCCAAAGGCAGGAGACCTGCAGACAAGGCTCTGTGGTTCTCCTGGGGGTTGGGGAGTAGATGACCTTGGATGAGTCATTTCCCTCCATTTTCCCATCTGTAAAAAGGATCAAATTGGACCAAATGGTTGCTAAGGACTCTTCTTTGTTGATGTTTGTTGGCTCAGTCCACTCATTTCTCTCCCACCCAGTTCAGCTCAGTCCGGCGCCCTGTGCAGGGCTGATCCTCCCAGCCAGTGCGTTAATGTCCCCTCCCTGGGACTGCTGCCCATCTTCTGAGTCTCCATCTGGTACTTTCCTAGGCATTCACACACTGTCTCCCCAGGAGAATGGACACCCCTTGAGGGCACGGGCCAGGCTTTTGCCTTTCCTCCTACCTCCACCCCACAGTATAGCGCTGGGCAAAAGAAAAACAATTAAATGCTTATTGAGGGGCTGCAGAATGGGAAGAGGCTCCAGAGGACCCAGCTGGTCTCGAGAAACAAAGAGAAGATGATGGAGGAAGGAAGGCCTTAGCTCAAATCCCCTGGGGAAGGCTGGGGGCAGGGGAGAGGGTCCCCTGCTTTCTGTAAGAACTGCACAATGGGAGCACTGCTCTCCCAAAGAAGTAAGGACGGGGTGCTCTGGTGGATGGACCACCAGACACGGAGTCACAAAGACCCAACTTCAAATCTCAACACGGTTGCTCTGGGCAAGTCACTCAGACCTCTTTGTGCCTCAGTTTCCTTATCTGTAAAATGAAAATTATAACAGCACCAACCTCCCAAGGTGGTTGGGAGGATCAAATGAGGTAATTTCGTAAATTATTTTGCAAACCTTGAAGTGCCACACAAATGCCAGCTATTGTCTTCCTCACCACCGCCGTCATCGTCGCCATTCGAAGGTCCGTTCCTGCCCTAGATCACAGAATCACCAGATCCCAGAGCTCTGGGGGTGGACGGGCCTCAGCGGCCATCTATCCAGTCTAGCCCGGAGCCCAGAGGAGTCCTGACAGCCTCCATCCAGCCTCCTCCTGGAGACCTCCAAGGGCAGAAGCCATCCCCTCCGGGGCAGCCCTGGTCACTTTGAGACGGCTCCTGGCAGCAAGCCCCGACCCTCCCGAGGCTTCCCGGAGGGCCGCAGGGAGGATGGTGCAGGGTGCAGCTAGTGACGTGTCCTCAGTGCCAGGAAGTCTACTTGGTGCTTCTGACCCATCCTGCGAGGTGACTGGCTAAATCCCTTCACCTCTCCGTTCTCTGGGTGACGCTCTAAGCAAGGAAGGGGCCTTGGGAGAGGGAGTTTCCTCACCCGGAAGCACCAGGAACCCACCCAGGAAACCTCTCCCTGTCCCCTAGGATCCCTGTGGACAGATCATCCGGCCCGATGCTCCCCTTGTAGGGACTTGGAAGCCGAGTTCCAGACTCCTCCCAAGTCAGCTCGGCAGCAGAGCCAGGTTCCGGGATTCCAAGTTCCACGTCCTATTTATGGTGCCAGCCTGCCTCCTGGGCAGCCACCAGGGGAAGCAGACCCTGAAGCCGAGTTCCCAGGGAGGTGAGGACGGCCCCAAAGCCCCCACTCGTGTTCAGGCTGAGCAGAAGCTGGGGGGTCCAGAGAGAGCCACGCTGGCTCGGGAGTCGGAAAATCTGGGTTCTGCTGCTGGGCTGCCCCGTTCTGGGACACTCCATGTCCCCTGGGCTTCTCCCCATCCTCCTCCACGATCCAGGGACCTGCCACCCGAAGCTTGCTGTGCCAAGGGGGAAACGCTCGAGGGATGCGCACAGCGATGATTCCTCCAAGACGGGCAGGCTGGGCTGGCCTCGTCCGGCCTTGTGCCTCATCCCTCTCTGGTTGTTCTTTCAGAGGTTGGTTAGCAGGAAGCTTGACCCTCTTAGGCCTCTTGTCCAGGCAAAAGATACAAAGAGTTCCACAGAGCCTGCAGGAGCCCTGGAGCCCACCCAGCACGAGGCCCTCCTTTCACCAAACAGCGGCATCTTCCCAGCTTTGTCCGACCCGGCAGAGCCTGGGCCTCTCGAGAAGCCACAGGCCTGTCTACACCAACCCTGGCCATCCAAGGGGACCATCAGGAGCTCCCCCTGCCTTTCTCTCTCTTCTACTGTGCCGGGGGTCTCGGGACTTCCACAAGAAGCCACGGGCCTGTCTGCACCAACCCTGGCCATCCAAGGGGACCATCGGGGGCCCCCTGCCTTTCTCTCTCTTCTACTGTGCCAGGGGACCCAGGACCTCCTCAGGGAGGGCACTGCCTCCATTGTTGAGGATTGGAGCCCACCTTCAATGCCCTTTTCTTTTTCAACCCTGACCTTTGGTCTTAGCATCCATACTTAAGTATCGGGTCCAGGGCAGAAGAGGGATTGTTGGGTCTTCCTGGACTCACAGGCCTTCAGGTGTTGAAAGGGTCCTGCCAGCCCATTGCACTTTTTTTTAAACCCTCACCTTCTGTCTTAGACTCAGTACTAAGTATTGGTTCCAAGGCAGGAGAGGGGGGAGGGCAATGGGGGTGAAGTGACTTGTCCAGGGTCACTCAGCTAGGAAGGGTCTGAGTCTAGATTTGAACCCAGGACCTCCTGTCTCCAGACCTGGTGCTCTATCTACAGAGCTACCCAGCCATTCTTGCCTTTGTCCTTCTAAAAGTTCACCCCAGGCTAGATAGAGAGCAACCTGGGACTGCACTCACAATCACAGCAGGGACAATAAGTACCTCTATAGCACATTAAGGTTTGCAAAGCACTTTACACCTATCTTTAACCCTTACCTCCTGCGAGGCAGGCGCTATTATTGGCCCCACTTTACAGATGAGGAAGCTGAGGCTGGGCGAGGTGGAATGACTTACCTAGAGTCAGTCACGTCTCCAGGGGGCTGGAGGCAGGATTTGAGCGGATGTGTCTGTGTGTCCTTCCGTCTTCTTCCTTCTGGGCCCATCATTAACTCCCCGAGAACTACCAGTGTGCAAATGCCCTGCACCCCTGCAGTTGGTCAGCCCTGAGGGGAGGGCCTGCCCGGGCCTCGAACCCAGGGCTCCCCATCTGCATCCCACTGTGCATTCTCCCTCTCGGCCCCGTAATCCTGCGCTCTAATGAATCCCAGGCTCCAAAACGGACCCTCCGGGCGGGGCAGCCTGCGGGAAGCAGCGAATCCCGGGCTGAGGCTCCCCCTCCCCGTCTGGCCCGTCCGGCTCTGGGAGCTGTCTGGGGGCCGCAGGAGGAGCTCCCGGCCCCCTTCCCGCTCTAACCCCGCCCCCGGCTCTTGCCCAGCCCCCCAGCCACGCCCTCCACGTGGGTGGCCGGCAGCCGCCCTACCTGGAGGCTGGAGAGGTCGGCCCACGTGCGCGGCGTCAGCGCCCGGCTCTGGAGCCTGTTGTTGGTGAGGTAGAGCTCTCGCAGCTGCGCCATGCCCGCCAGCGCCCCGCGCGCCACCGCGCCCACGGCGTTGCTCTTGAGCTTGAGCACGTGCACGTTCTTGGGCAGGCCCGGGGGCAGCGTCTGCAGCAGGTTCCCCGACAGGTCCAGGGACTTGAGCAGCCGCAGCTTGCGGAAGGCGTCGCGGTGGACGTGCGCGCTCGTGATCTTGTTGTAGCTGAGGTTGAGCTCCTCCAGGAAGTAGGTGGTGGCGAAGTCGTTGCGGCCGATGGCCGAGATCTGGTTGTGGAGGATCATGAGCGTCTTGACGCGGCGGGGGAGGCCGCTGGGCACGCGCTCCAGGACGTTGTTGTACAGGTGCACCGTGTGCAGCTTCTTGAGGCCCTGGAAGGCCAGCGGGTGGATGCCCTTGGCCTTCAGCTTGTTGCTGTGCAGCAGCAGGTACTCCAGGTGCCGGATCGGGGTCAGCACGTCGGGCCCCACCGTGCGGATGGCGTTCTTCTCCAGGTGCAGCAGCACCAGGTTGCGCGGCAGCCCGGCCGGGACGCGAGACAGGTTGTTGCTGGACAGGTCAAGGTACTCGAGGCTGGAAAGCTTCCTGGAAGAGACAGAGAAGGGGAAGGCAAGGCTGGGCACGCCGCGAGCGCTTCGAGGCCCGCCCGAGCTCTAGCCGGCGCCTGGAACAGAGTCAGCGCATGGACGGAGGCAAGAGGACGAGTGTGCGATCCTCTTCTGGCCTTCCCCCCTCCGCGCTGGGCAGCTCTCTAAGGAGCCACCGCGGCTGAGAGGAATCTCCTCCCCATCGTCCAGGCCCTGTCCTAACCCTCCTGTTCCCAAGGCTACCCCACTCTGCTCACCACCCCCTTCCTTTGGAGATCGGCTCCCCTCAGTGGGATCCACGACCCTGAATCTACTCATTGGGACCCACGACTGCCTGTTGGACAGCCCCAGCTGGATAGCGCCCATGAGCCCTGAGGATGCAAGGGCATAACCGAAATGGATTCACTTCTTCTCCACCAGATCCATCCGTAGGCGCTGTCCTACTTCTCTGGTGTGCTGATTTAGAATCTTGAACCCTAGAGACTACATTTCCCACAATCCCCTTTTCCTTTCCCTGGTTGTGCGCCTCCTTGGGTGGGAGGAGTTTTGAGTTCTTTCCCCACCCCTCCCCCCATGGGCTCTCTGGTTCCATGGTGGAGGAGGGAGGAGCGGCTCTTGGGTTTTGCTAGCCTTACTTCCTTATACTTCAAGATCAATATTTAATAAATATTATTCAATATAATACTTGGAGTCCTGGATATTCATTTTCATCTTTACACTGGAGGGGGCGCCAGCCTCCCGGGCACCCGGATTCACGGCCTCAAGTTCAGGCCACAAGTAGCCAATCACTTGGCCTTCATCTTCCGCCCCATTCTGTCCTTCTTCCACAGACTCTCCCCTCCCTTCCTTCCTCTCTACCCCCTCTCAGGCTCCCGCCTCTCCTAAGTAACCGAGATGGGCGTTCCGTGGTCTTCCCACACCCTGCAGGCCGTCTCCATCCTCCGCACAGCTGCCCTCCGTGTGGGTCTGACGTCCGGCCTTGACTCCTGGTCTGCATCCGAAGAGATTTAAAAATGGGAAGGGCTCGCTTGGACAAAAGGATGGGGAGCTGCTCAGTCTGTGGGGCAGAGAATCGGACACGAAAGGGGTGGAGCGGCCGAGCAAATTGTGGTGTGTGATGGTGATGGGACACGTGCCAAACAGGAGGAGTTCCAGAAGACCTCCCCGAACTGATGCAGAGCGAAATGAGCAGAACCAGGAAAGCTGTACATGGTGGAACGATCAACTGTGACAGACAGCTACTGACGCAGATCCAGGATCCAGGACAACGGAGGGATTTATGGCAAAGAATGCTCTTGGCCGCCAGAGAAAGCACTGTGGGGGTCAGAATGATTGTTCACTTGCTTATTTGGGTCTGGGTTCTGGTGTTTCGGTTTTATCAGATCAAACTCACTAATAAAAATGAATATGGAGATGTTTTGCACAATAACACGTTTAACCCAATTGAATTGCTTGCAGCTCTGGGAGAGGAGAGGGAGGAAGGGGGAGAGAGATCATTTGGATCATACCACTTCAGAAAACTCGTGTGGTCATTTGTTATTAAAATAAAAATAATTTTAAAAAATAAAGATCAGGCTTGACCAGGTCACTCCCTTACTCTAGAATCCCCAGTAGCTCCCTATTGCTATTAATACTTCCTACATGATCATAGTCATCCCTATTAGGCAATAACATGCCAACTCCTTGGCCTGGCACTCAAAGTCATCCACCATCTGGCTCCAAGCCCACTCTCCATGTTTATGCCTGTGGTCCTCCTTTCATGTGCTCTAGGTTACTCCCAGAATGGCCAACTTGAATGTTGGTTGAACTGAATTAAACTTCAAGAGGCAAGTAATCGTAGAAGCATTATCATCCCTGTCTTAGAGGAGAGGTTCAAGCCTTGCCCCCAGTCACACAGTTGGAAGTGTCAGAGGCAGGATTTGAACTCAGTGCTTCCAAGGGCCCCTTGATAGTCTCCCCTGCTCTGCTACTCCATGTCTGCTGTCCGGTCCCCACCTCCACCCCCAACTGCCTGCTCTCTGCCCTAGTCTTCTGCCTCACCCCACTTGCCCTCCGAGGAGGCCGTGAGTAGTCCACGTGCCTCCTCCTCCCCTTTGCACCCTGGGGACCAGCAGAGTCCAGAATTCTCCCAAGTTCAAGAAACCTACCCCAGCCTGCAGCCAGCTTCTCTGAGGACAGGAGAGTTACTGGAAGTGCCTGGGAGTCTTCTGGCCCGGAGCCCCAGCGTGGCCTGACAGGCCCTGGCCCCAGCTCTCCAACACAAGACCCAGAGGTCAGTGGGAGGCCAGAGAGCTGGCGCCCGCCCCAGAGCAGCAGAGAACAGTCCCTCCAGCTGGGGCAGAGGGCAGAGGAGCGAGGAGGGCTGAGAATGGGCCCAGAGACCGCTGCTTCCTCCCTCCCCCCCTCCAGCAGCACCCCCAGCATCGCAAAGGCTCCCATCTTGACGGCTCTTTATCTGCCTTCCTCTGAGGATGGACCGTTATTGCCATTTTATAAAGGAGGCCTGGAGGTGCCCACGATCACATGGAGCCTCCCAGAGCCAGGCCTGGCTCTCAGTTCCAAGTGCTGAGTCTATCCCACAGCTCACGATGGATGTCTGGCCCTTGTGGATCAGCCCTAAGTCGTTATTGAGTTCCTTACATGCTGGGGCTATGTTTTTTTAAAGGTTTCTTTTCTTTTCGTTCTCTCTTTCTGCTTTCCTTTTTCTTCCTTCCTTCTTCTTTCTTTCTTTTTCTTTTCTTCCTTCCTCTTTCTCTTTCTCTTTTCTTTCTTTCCTTCTTTCTTTCCTTCTCTTTCTTCCTTCCTTCCTTTTTCTTTTTTCTTTTTGTTCTTTTCTTTTCTTCCTTCCTTCCTTTCTCATTCTTTCTTCTTTTGTTTCTTTTTTCTTCCTTCCTTCCTTTTTCTTTCTGTTTTCTTGTTCTTTTCTTCCTTTCTTTTTCTTTTCTTCTTTCCTTTCTTTTTCTTTCTTTCTTTCCTTCTTTCTTTCTTCCTTCCTTTTTCTTCCTTTCTTTCTTTCTTCTTTTATTTCTTTTTCCTTCCTTTCTTTCTTTTCTCTCTTTCTACTTTCTCTTTCTTTCTCTTTTTCTTTCTACTTCCTCTTTCTTTCTTTCTTCCTTCCTTACTTTCTTTTTCTTTTCTTCCTTCCTTTTTTCTTCCTTTCTTTCTTTCCTTGCCTTCTGTCTTACAAATGATACTAAGAATAAGCAGTTCCAAGGCAGAAAAGTGGTAAGGAGGTTAAGTGACTTGCCCAGGGTCACACAGCTAGGAAGTGTTAGAGGTTAGATTTGAACCCAAGACTTTGCAGGCCTGGTTCTCTATCACTACCTCACTGTCCCTCTCTAGGTTTCTCACAGAATATAAAATCAGAGAATGAGAGAACCTCAAATATTAGCCCTGGGATCTGGCCTCACTGTTATTGTCTAGAGCAATTGGAGACTTCTCAACCACTTAACTCCCAAGAGCTCTAGGAGGCGTGGAGTGGCAAAATTATTCTCCTCGTTTCACAGATGGAGAAATTGAGTTTCAAAAAGATGAAGTCCTTTGCCTGGGCTCACAGACTAGAAGCCAGGTCCCCTGAGTCTCAGACTGATATCCTGACCCTTGTGGTCCATCTAAGTCAGGATGGGGGGGTCGGACCTGGAGAAACCCCCTCTTCTCTCCCCATCCCTGAGCTTCCCCAGTACCTTGCTGGGTTTTCACACTGAAACATTTCCTTTGGGGTCAGGAGCTGCAACACTGACCACCCCCTTCCTGCTTCTTCGAGGCACAGTGAGTTGGCCCTCATTTATCCTCGCCCCTTCCTGGCCTTGGGGCTGGAGATGGAGGAGACCCTGGGCGAGACGTAGGGGAGAGAAGGCCGCACTCGGCGCTGGAGAAACTCTGGCTAGAATCCCGGCTCGGCCCCTCACTATGCGTCCGACTCTGGGGACGTTCCCTCAGTTTCCCCGTCTGTAACTGCAGAGGGTTGGCCCAGGCTCCTCAGGAAGCCCCTGGGTCTAAAGCTCGGACCCGGGGCCAAGGGGAGGCTCACCAGAAGGTCTCGTTGTCCATGCCCTCGTTGGTCAGGTAGTTGTTCTGCAGGTAGAGTTCCCGCAGGCTGCTGAGCTCGCTGAAGGCGCCAGGCGGGATCTTCTCCAGCTTGTTATTCTGAAGAAGCGAGAAAGAAGGGAGGAAAATGGCCTGAAGCAAAGCGATGCTTCTGGGGGAGCATCAGCCTCCAGGACCTTGGGGGCTACGGCGAGGCCAGAGAGGAGGGAGGCCTGGGGGAGGGAGAGGAGGTCCCGAGGGGAGGAAAGGGGGCTCGGAGCATCCCCAGTGATGGATAAGCCTCCTTTCCTCTTAAGCCTTCTCCTTCCTCACCCCTTTCTCTCTGTGGGCTCCTTCCTGATGGGCCAGCCTCCCCAGCCTCCATTTCCGGCACTGGCCACCCCTCCACTCACTCAGGAGGGCGGGGTGAGAGCATTCCTTGCTCCCGGGGCCCTTCCAAGGGCATCCCTGCCTCCGTCACCCAGGGAAGTCCCTTCCTTTGAGGCTCACCCGATCATGCCAGCCCCCCAGGGAAGACTCTGCTGGCCCTCTGGCTCCCGTCATCTCTCCCCAACTCCGGCCCTCATCCTGGGGGACTGACCCCCCCCAGCTCCTGAGCTGGCTCATGTCCCACCTCCGCTGCCCGGGCCGGTGCCAAGCTCCGGATCTGGCCATCAGCTCCCATGGCCGTGCCCCTCTTCAGGTCTTTGCCAGGCCCTCCAGCGGGCACCGGCCTGCACTCCCCTCCTTCACCCATCTCCAGCCCTCGGCAGGCCCGTCCACATCTACTCTGTCCTCGCCTCTGCAGGCTCACTAATCCTGTCTGCCCAACCTCCGCTCCTCCTGGCACGCGGCTGAACCAAGGCAGAGAGGATCATGGGACGGCTGACGGCCTCTCTCACGCCTCCCTAATAACTCGGAAACATTTCATCCCAACTGAGGTCACTGCTCGAGCCCCCCCCCCCCCATCTCCCGGACGCCTTCTGCCCCTGCCTCCTCCGGGAAGGCTGCCCGGAGCTCTCCTTCCCCCTCTGCCCTTCAAAGGAAGCAGGTGCCAACGTCGCTGCTCCCCGGCTCCCTCACCTTCAGGTGCAGCTTGTACAAGGCCCGGGGCAGGTTCTTGGGCACGTACTTGAGGAAGTTGCTGGACATGATGAGAATCTCCACGTTGTTGGAGCCGTTGAACATGTTGTCTGGGAGCCCGGCGTCAGCCAGTTTGTTATTGTGGAGGTAGACAGACCTGGGGGAGCGAGGGCCTGTCCTGAGGGAGGGGCCGCCGCCACCCGCGTCCCGCCTCCCCCACCCCACACGCCTGCGCTCCCAGTTCTCACGGCTCGCACCCGGCACCCAGCTCTGAAGATCCCAGCCCTCCTCGCGGCCCGCCGACCCCATCGCGCACCCCTCTGCTCACGTGGGGCAGCACCGTGTCCCCCTTTCCCATCTGCCCCAAGGGGTAAAGGAAAGCCGACTGAGGCTCATGGCTCCTGCCAACCAAAGGGCTGGCGATGAATGAATGACTGAAGAGACAATGAGAGAATGTGCTGAGTGACCTCCACTGGAGGCCACTGGAGGAAGGGGGAGGCCTGTGTGCACGGAGACCCCGAAGTCCACAGCGGCGGGGTGGGGGTGGGGACACTTTTTTTCAGCCACAGAAACACTCAAAGACTTCCTGTCCGAGCTGCCCTCAAATGGAACGGCTACAGGGGGGGGGGGGGGGAGGGCTTCGAGCAAAGACTGGGCATCCCCTGGTCAGGGCCGGACGCTGGAAACTCCTGCCCCCCGTGGCCTTGGAGAGGAGGGAAAAGCCCAGAGCCCAGAGGGAGAGGTCCAGTCCATTCACACACGCGTGCCTCCACGCAATTCCGTATGTGTATGCCTGTGAAATATGTACGGGGGGGGGGGGTGCCTGGGAGTGTGCTGTTAGGGAGAACGGCTAGGTGGCTCAGTGAATAGAGGGCCAGACCGGGAGACGGGAGGTCCTGGGTTCAAATCTGGCCTCAGATACTTCTTAGGCAAGTCACTTAACCCCCATTGCCTAGCCCTTACCACTCACATCTTGGAATCAACACTTAGTGGTGAGTCTAAAACAGAAGGTGAGGGGTTATTTGAGAGACAGGCAGACAGAGACAGACGGGGGGGGGGGGGGGAGAGACAGAGACAGAGAGGGAGAGACAGAGAGAGACAGAGACAGAGACAGGCAGACAGAGACAGACAGAGGGGGGGAGGAGAGAGAGAGACAGAGACAGAGAGACAGAGACAGACAGAGAGACAGAGAGAGAGACAGAGAGGGAGAGACAGAGAGACAGAGAGGGAGAGACAGAGAGACAGAGAGAGACAGAGACAGAGACAGACTGGGGGGGGAGGAGAGAGAGAGACAGAGACAGGCAGACAGAGACAGACGGGGGGAGGGGGGAGGAGAGAGAGAGACAGAGACAGAGAGACAGAGACAGGCAGACAGAGACAGACGGGGGGGAGGAGAGAGAGAGAGACAGAGAGACAGAGAGACAGAGACAGGCAGAGACAGATGGGGGGGAGGAGAGAGAGAGACAGAGAGGGAGAGAGAGACAGAGACAGAGAGACAGAGAGGGAGAGACAGAGAGACAGAGAGAGACAGACAGACAGACAGAGACAGAGAGGGAGAGACAGAGAGACAGAGAGAGACAGACAGACAGACAGACAGAGAGAGACAGACAGACAGAGACAGAGAGAGAGAAGGAGAGAGAGGGAGAGAGACAGAGACAGAGAGAGAGAGAGAGACAGACAGAGACAGAGACAGAGAGACAGAGAGGGAGAGACAGCGAGGGAGAGACAGACAGAGAGAGAGAAGGAGAGACAGAGAGAAAGAGATAGGGAGAGACAGAGAGGGAGAGACAGAGACAGACAGACAGACAGAGAGACAGAGACAGAGACAGACAGACAGAGACAGAAACAGAGAGACAGAGAGACAGAGAGGGAGAGACAGAGAGGGAGAGACAGCAAGGGAGAGACAGACAGAGAGAGAGAAGGAGAGAGAGAGACAGACAGAGAGGGAGAGACAGAGAGACAGAGACAGACAGACAGACAGACAGACAGAGAGAGACAGACAGACAGACAGAGACAGAGAGAGAGAAGGAGAGAGAGGGAGAGACAGAGACAGAGAGACAGAGACAGACAGACAGAGACAGAGACAGAAACAGAGAGACAGAGAGACAGAGAGGGAGAGACAGAGAGGGAGAGACAGCGAGGGAGAGACAGACAGAGAGAGAGAAGGAGAGAGAGGGAGAGAGGCAGAGACAGAGAGACAGAGAGAGCAAGTGGGGGTCCCTTCAGGGTGGTGCTCCTCCTCCCCCTCTCCACACGTAGCGAGGCTTAGACTGATCCTTGGAGGGGGATGGATACAGGGAACGAGCATTTATCAAGTGCCTGCTCTGTGCCAGGCACCCTGCTATGCACTTTACAAATACTTGGGCAACAAGACACCATCCATATCCTTTGTGCGGAGCCGAACCAAATGATGCTCTTGACAAGCACGCAGGGAGGTGGGGAGAATAAAGATCAACGTCCACAAGCAATATGTCTGGGAATGACTCGGGAGATGTGCAGAACAAGTGAGTGTGGATAAACGGGTGTGAGTGGGGCACACACGCACGCACACACACGCACACACGCACGCACACACGCACGCACACACGCACGCACACACGCACTCACACACGGGCCTTATTCCAAAACTGAGCAGAAACAATCAAGATGATCTGGGAAATCCCTTTCAAAGGCCAAGCTGCCTTTACTGAGTGCAGAAGTGGGGGGGCGAAGAAGCCCGTCTCCCCAGCTCAATGTGGGGGAGCCGGAGATCTGGACTGCGCATTCGGGCCGCAGTCCTGAGCTCTGTGCTCATACAGGGAGGGCCGGGCCGGACGAGGGGTGAAATGAACCGTCCTGGCCTCTAAGCTCGTCAGTCCCATCTGCAGACAGGCTGATCCCCTTCTGCCTCTGGGCCCTGCCAGGTGCTCCAGGATCAGCTTTGGGAGCTGGGCTCTGGGGGAGGTACAGGAAATTCCGCAGGGTCGGCCCCTCCTGGCCTCAAGCTGTCGGCCTCCCCTCCCCCTGGGAAGTCGCGGGGGAGGGGACCACTGAGAGAGGAGGCTGCCAGCACCACAGTGAGCTGGTCCCATGGAGCCCAGGCTGGAATGGGGGAAGGGGCCCTGGATTGGGAGGGAGGGAGGTCTGAGTTTAAAGCTTAACTCAAACTTATTAGCTGTGTGACTTTGGGCAAGTGACTTCCTTCTTGGAGCCAACTGCCCCCCTGGCACCCTGGTGGCAGCACCTACTTCTCAGGAACGATGGGAGATGACCCCTACTGAATCCCAGAAGGAAAGAGATCTGTCCAAGATGCAAGCTAATATTATAGGAATTAGAACCCAAGTCCTGAACAGGGCAGGGACAGGCCCAGGGCCTGGGGGGTGGCGAGGCATATAATAAGCACATACTAAGTAGTTTTTGTCCATCAAGACAGCAGAGTCCTGATTCCTCAGAACACCTGCTTAGGAGTCCAGGCTAGCATCTGCCCCAACCCGCCATCTTGGAAAAGGCAACAATGGATTAGTGGAGAGAACACTGATCAGAACATCAGGATTTTGGCATAGCAGCTGACTCACCAGGTGACCTTGGGTCAGTCCCTGAACATCCCTAGGCCTCAGTTTCCTCTTCTGTAAAATGAGGGAGCTAGATTCAAGGGCCTCTAAAGCCAAGATCTTAAGAGGATGTGAAGCTGAGGCACAGAAAATAGAAGTGATCTATCTATCCAAAGTCACACAGTTGGGCATGGTAGGCGAGAGCATTAACACTTAACTTTTCACGTTGGTTCTCTCCTGTCTCATATTTTCCCCCAGAGGTAAAAAACAACGAACGTACTGCTCCCCCTTCCCTCTCTCCCTCCGTCCCCTGCCCCACCAGATTCTCTCCTCCCAAGGCTGAAGAACAATTAGTCAGTCAGTCATTCAACAAACAGTACTGAGCACTAAGTGCCAGGTGCCAGGCTAGGCCATGTTAGACCTCCAGTCCTCTTACTCCTGTAAAATGGAACTGGATCTAGCCCAGGACTCATGAGCCGCTCCAGCATGCTATGCATACGGTGCTCTCTAAACCCAGCAACCCACAGCAGCCACCCTCACCGTCCCGACCCTGCTCCTCTGACCTCTGACCTCAAGTTTGGCTTCTGGCCGAAGGTGAGGCTGTAGATCTTGGTGAGGAAGTTGGCAGCGAAGTCAGCGCTGACCAGGGCACTCGGCAGGAACCTCGGAGCCAGAGTTAGCTGGAGAGGGGGCCAGATAGGGGTGGGGGTGGGGAGAAGATCAGAGACAGATGAGTGATGATGGCTGGACAGAAAGGTGTCTAGGGGGCAGACAGACGGAGGAACAGGCCAGTAGAAAGACAAACAGGCACGTAAATGGGCATGTAGAGGGATAAAAATCAGACTGGTCAACAGTGGCACCAAGCCTTCCCCCAATCACACTGGCAATGGGACACTGGCTGGACTACTTTCCTCCTGGCACCAGGGGAGGAGGCAGGGGCCAGCTGGCTCTGCAATGCCTTCCCAGAGCTGGACAGGCAGGAATCAATTTCCAAGCCCATTCCTTTGAAAACTCTTGGCTTCCCCTCTTAGGAAAGGATTGACGGGCCTTCGCTTCTCAATTAAACCCCTTTAGGGGCAGAGAGATCCTCCCCAAAGCATCCCCACACATGCCAGGCTCATTGCCCTCCTCTGGCCCCATCCCCTGCCTTGGAACCTCCCCTGGAGGTGCCAACCTTCATTGCCACCAGCTTCCCTCCTTCTTCCAACACTGGCTTTACACATTTCCTCAAGGTTCTTTTGCTTAAGTCTCATCTGCCAAATGAGCCCATCAGAATTCCAAGTGGATTCATCGGAAAGCGTTTATTTAGTGCCCAGACTGTGCCAGGCGCTGCGCTAAGGGTTGGGGATACAGCAAAAGGCAAAAGATAATGCCAGCCCTCAAGGAGTCCAGTCTAAGGAGAGACCACCCATGTGTGTGGGAGTGCGTGTCACCCGATGGCCTTGGGGCCCTGTAGAAGCAGTAGGCAAAGGACTGGCATTCAGCAAGAGGAAGGGAGGCCACCCCGTGTCCCTGAGATCCCAGAAGGCCCTGGGAGAGTCTCCAGCGACAGTGCTGGGCCGGCAACAGGCACAGGGATGGTTCCCCCTGTCATGCAAGGAGCACGGAAGAGTCTGTCAGAGCCGGGAGGGCCCTTCCAGTCCTTTTCCAGCAGCAGAAACAGACCCAGACAGAGAACAGGACTTGTGCCCACCGCCGGCTATGAAAATCCACCCAACATGCCACGCTCTGGGGCGCTGGAGGGCTGGGGCCTCGGCTGCTTTTTCGACCCCCTCTATGGAAAAATCACAGCGGAAGGTTCCCCTCTCCCCAGTTCTGCTCTGAGGGTCCTTCCCAGAATTCCCTCTGAAACGGGCTCTCCGATTTGAAGGGAGCTCTGAGGTCAACTATTCCAACCTGAACAACAAGGGAAGAAACTGGTTTCCAACCCGCTGGGAAAAGGCGCCCGAGTGCAGCAGCAGCTGCAGCCCCTTCCAGTGAATGAACTCCGAGATTCTGGCTGCAGCCTGTTAACGGCATCCTGGCTCTGCTCTTGGCCACTCTCTACATGGGCCCCCGAGGCACAGACCTGTTGAGTGCGTGACTAAAGAGAACTCGGGACAACCGAATTCCATTTCATTTTCCACTCCACTTAATGCAATCCTCCAGATGCATGGTGGGATAGAAGCTACTTGAGCTGGAGTGGCACGTCCTGGGCCCAAGAGGAGGGCTCCAGGCAAGTTGCGAGTTCTTGAAGCCTCCATTCCCTCATTTGTAAAATGGGGACAAAACGGACAAGCCAACTCGCCCTGCCAACCCCACAGGGCAGAGCTTGGCACATCTTAAGGCACCGTAAGAATGGGCCACGTCATGATTTTGTATCGTGTCTGCTCCATAATGCAAAATCAGCTGGCAAGGCAGAATTCCAGCTCTGCAGCTTTCTAGTCCCTGGCCCCAGGGACTCACCCAGGCACCTGAGGGTGCTGCCGCGGACCTGGAATCCCAGACTTGGGTTTGGGTTCATCTGCTATGGGCCGGCTGCCCTTGGCTAACTCACCTCAGCTCTCCGAGTCCCAACCCCATCATCCGACCAAAGGACCCCAATTCCTTTCCTTCTCCCCCCAACCCAGCTTCTGCAGGCAACCCCCCCCCAAGTTGGTCTCATCAGAGGAGCCCTCCCTGCCTTAGTGAGTTACTGTGGTCAACAGACCCATCACCCTCAGGTGAGGAGCGTGGCTGGTCCTCACCAGGTTCTCCACAAGCCCGCTGGCCTGTTAGCGGCACCAGCATGAGCTCAGGGCTCTTTCCCCGTAAGACGGAGGCTTCTCCCAATCTGTGCAGCTCCAGTGGGGAGCACCTCCTTCCTCTCTGGGGCAGAGGGCTGCGGGAAGAGCCAATAAAGCTGGCAATTCCCAGCTTTATTGGCCAGCTGGACTTGGGGGATGAGCTTGGGGCACTCTGGGAGTCTGCAGGAGCCAGACAACGTCTCTGCCCCCCCCAAGACCCCCTCCAGACCCCCCCAGCCTACCTTATTGTTAGCCAGGTACAGGTAATTCAGGTTTGTCAGCTGTTTGAACGCTTCTTCAGGGAGCCCTTCAAAAGAGTGGATGAAGGCAGGTCAGTACCTTGGACAGAGGAGAACGTTCAGGGCTCCGGGCTAGGAGCATGGGCTGGCTCTTAGCCTGGCATGATCCCAGGGAAGCTTTTCAGCATCCTTCTCTCATGCTGTTTCCAGAGTCATTAGCCATCTGAGTTAAGAGCCGGTGGAGAGTGGTTCTGGGGGGTCACAAGATCTGGGTTCAAAACGCTTTCTAGCCATCCCGGAACTCTACCCATCATCCCGCCCAACACGACCTCCATCCCAGGAAGCACTGTGGCCTCTGTAGATGACTGCCCTGGTCCAGGCTTCTAGCTCCCCCCAGCCCATCTCCAGTCTGCTCCAGCTCCCCCATTAGAATGTTAGCTCCCCGCGAACTGGTCGAGCCATTCTAGAAAGCACCTGGGAACCCCCTTTGCCCATCAATACCACCATCAGGCCCAGGCCCCAAAGAAGGAGGCGGAGGGCCCACTGGCACAAAAACCTGGAGAGAAGCTCTTTCTGCAGCGGCAAAGTCCTGAAACTGCGGGGATGCCCATCAACTGGGGCAGGGCGGCCTCCGAGAAACCTGGCAAGACGCGCCAGAACGGATACGGAGTGCGATGAGCAGGGCCAGGAGAGCCATTTCTCCTATACATGAACAGCTTGGCCACGCGATGATGGAAGATTCAGCCTGGATTTAAGACGGCTACATCTTTGGACACGGACAATGGGGGGATTTGTCTTGCCCGACTAGGCTATTTGTTTCAAGGATTTGGTCTCTTTTTTAAGGGAAAAGAGGGAAGGGATGAGAGAGAAATAACTTCTTGTTCATCCAAAGTATGTTTAAAGATCTTACCTTCTGTCTTACAATCAATGTTGTGAATTGGTTCTAAAGCACCAGAATGGCAATAAGGGTTAAAGGACTTGGCCAGGGTCACACAGCTAGGAAGTACCTGGGATCACATTTGAACCCAGGACCTCCCATCTCCAGGGCCAGTCTACTTACCCCAATTCAAAGTCGTTTTAATAATGTAGCTCCTCGAGGGCAGGGACTGCCTCACTCACTTAGGAGTTCTATCATTGAGCCCAGTGCCTGGTACTCACTTAGACGCTCTTGCTAAATCACTCTATATTACCTTAGATAAGTCATAGTTTGGCCGAGTACCCCCGAGAGCCCTGGGGAAGAGTCTCCCAGGAAAGCCTGTAGCCCTCCAGGCTAGCACACGGCCCTCCACCCATCGCTCTCCTTTTCTCCCCAAACCCTGTGGAGCTTCCTTCTGCCAGCTCATAAACAACAACAACAACTCCCATTCCTAAAGTTCTCCCAAGCCTTATGGAGTCGCTTGTCTCCAAGGCCCCTGTGAGGAAAGGTGCTGCAAATATTATTCTACACATTTTATAGATAAGAAAACAGGCCCAGAGAGGGGAAGGGATTTGCCTAGAGACCCACAGCTAGTAGGTACCAGAGTGGGGAGGATTCGAACCCAAGTCTCCTGAATCCAATTCCAGGATTCTTTCTACTTGATCCCCCTCCATGCAGAGAGTGGCCAGAGCAACCATATAGATTCAGGGTCTCTGTGGCCAATTTACTTTAACTTTCTTATTGAATACTGGGGAGGCAGCCATGGCCTAGGGCAATGAGTACTGTACTGGCAGTTCAGTCATAAGTTCGAATCCCAGCTTGGTCATTCATTTGCTCTGTGGTCCAAGGCAAGCCGGCTTTGTGACCTTCTGAGCCTCCACTTGCTCCTCTGTTTCATGAGGACGCTCTCTGCCAGGGCTCCATCCCAGAGAGGCTGTGAGGAGTCACTGGGGCAGCCTCCCCTGCTCCCCTGCTCTCCAGGCAGCCTTCCTGGGGCGGAGAAGCCTTCCTAAGGCCCAAAAGGCAAGCATTCCGCTGAGGTTTGGGCAGCTCAGTAAGTTAGCCCAGGAATTCTCTGGCCTAGAAAGACATGACTTGCCCTAGGTCACAGGACAGTCTGAACACAGCCATGGATCTCCTGACTTTGGCCCTGGACCCTCTAAACTGTACCAGACTTCAAGGAATTCCCCTTGAATTGACTTCTCAGCACATCAAACAGCCTCAGGACAGCAAGGGAGGCAAAGAGTGGAAGAACATTAATTCACTGTGTGACCGTAGGCAAGTCACTTCCCCATTTGGGGCCTCGATTTTCTCATCAGTAAAATGGGAAGAATGAGGCCTGCCCTGGTTCCCTTAGAACTTGTTTTGTTCCCTTCCCTTCCCTTTGAATATTAAAATTAACTCCCCCCTGATTGTGAAGATAAAAATTGTAACCCTGCCTATTTCTAGATCCAGTCACCAAAAGTGTAAACATCCCACTTAATCATTAAGTGGGAGGTCTGTGACCCACCTGTGCGATAGTGGGTGACAATCAGAATTAGACTGGCTGCCTCCTGGGCAGTCCTAAAGCAGGACTTCAACTGTGATTGGTAGACATAGAATTGGGGGAAGGCACAGGAAGTGATGCCAGAGAAAGTGTCTTTAAAAGGGAGCGGCAACTTCCTGAATGGGGTTCTTCTGGCAGTTCTTCATTCTTTGAAGTGGAGGCTGGTGAAGAATGTGCTGACTGGACCTGAGACTGTTTCCTGGTGAAGCTGTTCTAAAATCTCTTCCTTTGAACCAACATGTAGTGAGTGAAAAAGCTGACTCTTAACTGCTGGATTTTTCTGAAGAGACCTCCCCAGGCCCTCGGCTTTGCCAAGGCCTAAGGACTAACTCTCCCTGCCCGGGGCCCGGAGGAAATTACTTAGTGCTCAGGCTAGATATCTTACCTTATCCTCTCTCTGAATTCTTACTTCACTCTTTCTACATTTTGTAAATAAATTGTAAATAAATCTCTTTGGAATAAATTAAATTCCTGGCAACCACACTCATAAATAATCCAGTCCAACCCTTTTAAAAATAACCCCTTCCCCCCCCCCTTACAGTAGCTATGAGGATTGCATGAAAGAATGTGGAAATGCCTTACAGAGAGGCAATAAATGATTGAATAGACCGAAGGGAGAAGGACAGTAACCATGATGGATCACTGCCTTCTGGAGTCTCCTGCCCTTAGTCTGTGTCAGAGATACCACCAAAAGAGAGCAGACATAAATTTAAAAAGGATAAAGGTAGAAGGTTCCACCAGGGCTCAAAAATTCCACTTCATAGATACATAGGGCATGACCAGATGGTGGCTTGAAAAAGATCTGGGGGGCTGAGTGGGCTGCCAGCTCAGTATGAATCTAGAGTGGGATATGGGGCTACACTGAGAAAGGCCCAATATCTAAGAACAGGAGGACAACAGTGCCACCATCCATCTGGATCCTGGGCTCTGTTCTGGGCATCTCATTTTAGGAAAGCCATTGAAAAGTCAGCAGATGTCTAGAGAGGGTGATGGGTGAAGGGCCTCAAGAATCGAGATCATACCTGGCTTGGCATGTTTAGTTTGGGGGGAAAAAGCTTTTGGGTGGGAAATGGGGAGAGGGAGAGAGAAGGAGAAAAGTTCAGGGCAGGGTGAGAGCTCTCTAAAAGTGAATGCCTTGCCTCAGGAGGTAGTAAGCTCCCTGTCACTAGAGATATGCCAGCCAAACTTGGATGAACACTGGTCAAGTACGTCATACTAGGGATGACTAGTTAGAGAAAGGTGGGGGGCCAACATGCCCCCCATTCTAAGCTCTGGGATTCTTCCTGTGTCTTTCTCCTTCCCCGGCTCCACACTTCTCAGGGCTGGAGGAAGAACTACATTAGGAATCTCCAGAGGACATTTCCCAGTCAAGCCTGCTGAGTGCTGACCTCCTCACCATCCTTCCAACCCTGAAGGACCAGCCTTCCCTTGCTGGGGGCTAGTGTAGACACTCCTGAACCCAGGCTCATGCCCTAATCTCTAGGCCACCCACTGTCCATCCCACCCTTCTGTCCTCTCCCTGCCCAGAGCCTCCTCACCTCGGGATGTCAGCCGGTTATTCTGCAGGTTGAGGGTCTCGAGCCTGTGCAGGCGGGAAAGTTCATCTGGGTAGATTTTCTCCAGTTGGTTATTCTAAGGGAGGGAGACGGAACGTTAGCCGTCCACTGGCGGAAGAGCTCAAAAGCTTTGTCCCCGAACACCTCAGGCTCTCCCCTGACAGCTGCTAGGCCAGCGTTCCTCACACCGACTCGGGCGCAGAC
>NC_077228.1:25583567-25598567 GCF_027887165.1 Monodelphis domestica
GGATGGGCCAAAGGGTGTGGAGACGAAGACGGTGAGGCCGGGGGCTAGTGAGAAAAGATGGGCGTAAGAACAGGCAGCCAGACGACGGCTCAGGGGATAAAGCGCTGGGTCTGTCGTCAAGAAGACTCGCCTTCCTGAGTTCGGCTCTGGCCTCAGACACTTAACTAGCCGGGTGACCCTGGGCAAGTCACTCCACCTGTTGGCCTCAGTTTCCTCATCTGTCAAATGAGCTGGAGAAGAAGATGGCAAGCCACTCCAGTGTCTTTGCCAAGAAAACCCCAAATGGGGTCACAAAGAGTCAGCACCGCTGAAGAACAAGCAGGAGGAGAAGATGGAAGCCTGGAATGATGAGTTAAGGGAAGGCCTCTGCCAGCCGGGGGCCCCTACGTGCCCTATGGGGGCCGCTCTTGCCTCTCCTAGGGAGAACCAGGGGCGTAGCCACACGCTGGCAGGCAGACGCCACCGTGGACCCAACCCAGAGGGCAGAAAGCTTTGGGGTGGGGGACATTCTTTTTGGAGCCGCCCGTCTTCCCCAGGAGGATGCAGCATTTTTCTCTCCTTATAAAGGCCATAGTTAGGGACGGTCAGTGTGTCCCGTGGAGGCTGCCATCTCCTTAGACAACCGCGGGTCCAGGGCTGGCGCTTAGTCTTCCCTCCAAGCTAGGGCAGCAGGCAGAGTGATCCTTCCTCCTCGGGTACAGAAACCCGAGCGCAAACGCCCTGAGGTCCAGCTGGTCAACAAGCATTTATTAAACCTCTGCTGTATACCAAGGGCTATTCTAACCACTGGGGATACAAGGAAAAGAGAAAATAGTCCTGCCCTTAAGGAGCTCCCAGGCAAGGGGGATGACCGCATGGAAATGGCTAGATGTCTATGGAACAGAGAAGGGATCCTTTCAGAGGGAAAGCCCTGGGCCTCGAGGAGGGGGAGGGGGCCTGGGAAAGGCCTCCTGTAACAGGTGGGCTTTGAGCTGGGTCTTGAAGAAGCCAAGGACGTAAGGCGGAGAGGCAGAGCATTTCGGCCATGGAGGCCAGATTGTTAAAGATGGGACGTCATAGGCGAGCAAGAAGGCCAGTTAGCTGGACTGCAGCTTTGCTTGAAGACTGTGTGAAGGAGCAGAATGTATAATGAGGCTGTAAAGGTGGCCGAAGCCAAGTTATAGGGAGCTTTTAAATGCCAAGTGCCAGAGAAGTTTATATTTGAACCCAGAGGAGACAGGAGGCTACTGGAGTCTACTGAGCAGGAAAGGTCACACTGTCAGATCTGGGCTTTGGGAGTACCAAAATGGCAGACACATTGGAATGGACAGAAGAGTCAAGGAAGGAGACTAATTCAGAGGCTATTGCAATAGCCGGGAGGAGAGATGAGTACATGTTAGATCAGATGACTTCTGGGGCCTTTCAATTCTGAAATGCTCTTATTCTGTGAAAGCATCAACCCCTGCCCACATAGACACATACCACCATCCCACATTCTCATCCTAAGGTCTATGCTCTTACATTTCACTTTGACGACACCAGTCCTTGGAAAACAATAGTCTAGTGGTGGCGAACCTATGGCACATATGCTTAAAAGGGCACACAGAGCCCTCTCTGTGGGCATGTCTGCAGTCTCCCATCAGAGTTCATTACTAGAAAGCCAGAAGGACTTGGGGGTGGAGTGGTTCCCCTCCTCCTCTCCATGTGCCTGAGGACATTCCTCCCTTCCCCTACCTGTCTGCCCAGCAGCCCAATGGGAGTACTTCCTCCCTCCCCTGTCTGGGGTATGGAGGGGGTGGGGCATGGCACTCAGTCTCTGGGAGCATGGTACTGGGTCTCTGATGGGGGATGGGCACTCCAACTCTAAAAGGCTCACCATCACAGCTATAGTCAGTGGCTGTTCCTTTTGGCATTCTCCCACCACCCCCCTAAGGAAATGCTCTTCTGTGCCCCTTTGCCCTCCTAGGTGCCCTCCCAGACCACCAAGCTCCTCAGGCTGCCTACTACAGAGCCTACCTGTGCCCCATGATCCCAAGTTATCTCCCCCCATTTTCCCCATCCAAATGTCCAACTCCCACTATCAAAAGCTCATGCTTCCCTCTCTCAACCATCTTTCTCAAAGTCCACCTTCAGCATCTGCCCCCCAAGAAGATACCCGACATTGTTCTCAGAGGTCTTTCCACCGATCAGGAGACAAATCCTCCTTATCCTCAGTCTGGGACGCAGTATCACAGGGCTGTCTGGAAAAGTGAGGTTCTGGGCTATTTAGGAGACAGGCTAGAGGAATGTCTATAAAATATTTCCTGTTCGGTATTCTCGGAATAATTTGTACAAAGTCACTAAGATTTTTCACAAATCTGTGGATAAAAAAGCCATTCGATTCCCTCGATATTCTTGGCCTTTTCTTCTTACAGATGCATTTTGTTTCTATTTTTCCTGGTTCTTTAAAGTAATTCTTTGGCAGTTTGGTGGGATTGGTGTGACCCTCAATAAATAAATTAAAGTAGAATTGTCACTTTTATTATAGAGGTGCAGAAAAAAAATATCCAGCTCCCAGCAAAGGCAGTGGGACTTCAGGCAGTCTGGAGGGAGCCAAAGGCTCCTACCAACTAGGTGTCCCCCTCGTTTCCCTCCCCAGAACAAAATCTGCTTCCCTGGCTAGCCCTCCCCAGATGCCTCGTCATCCTCTATTAGAACGGAAGCCCCAGAGGACATCGTCTCCCTCTTTCTTTATATCCAGAGCCCAAACACTCAGCACTGCGCCTGACGGGCAGGAAGTACTTAATAAATGAGCTCTCATCATTCCTTAAACTGTATGACTGTGGGCAAGTCCTTTAACCACAGAGTCTGTGTTTCCTGTAAAATGGGCATAATAGCAGCTACTTGCAATTCAGAGGACAACAGCCCTTGATAAGACTCAAGCTCTAGACAAATGTGTGGTTCTCCTAATATTTTTTCAACCCTTACCTTCTGTCTTGGAATCAATGATAAGTATCAATTCTAAGGCAGAAGAATTTTTAAATGTTTTTATTTAAATTTATTTAATTTCAATTATTTATAGTAATTGTTAAATTAAATTAATTTTATTTTATTTTATTCCTCAGCCTCTGCTAACAAACACTGCCAGGGATGGGGCCCTCATTACCTCCAAGGAAGCCTGTTCCAGCCATGGGTTCCCAGAAGGCTATTAAGTACTTGTAATAACAATAGAAAAATAATTCTGTTTCACTTTGCCAAACACTTTATATGTTTTATTTCATTTGATCCTCATAAGTCTTTGAATTAGGTGCTATTATCCCCATTTTACAGATAAGGAAACTGAGGCTGGGTAGGTCAAGAAGCATTTATTAAAGCCTTACTATGTGGCTAGTGATGGGGGGGGGGGCAAAAACACAGGCCTTGCCCCCCAGGAGTCTCCCTTCGGCGGAGAAGCCTCGCCGCCCCCGAGGTGCGTAAAATACAAGTTTGGGAAGTCGCAGCTCGATGCCAGCGAAATCCTTGCCCCCCCCACCTGCAAACGCACAGGACACGCATGTCGTCTCCTGATGCTCACGACGCTCACACACAGCGCTGTGGGGTGCCGGGGGGGGGGGCAGACCTTGGTGGGGGGCAGAAGAAGGCAGAGGCAGGGAGGCGGCCGAGCCCGGGGGCTGCAGGCAGCGTGCAGTTGGCAGAGGACGGGGAGTCTCTGCCCTGATGGTCCTGCGCTGGCCCCCTTAATTAAGATGGGGGGCCAGACCCGGCCACCTGGCTCCAGACGGGGCACCGGGAGGCGCAGCTTCTCTCCGGGCCGCCCCGGATCTCCTGGGCCTCGTGTGGATTCCCGCTGAGCTCGCGGCCGCCCCTCCGGAGAGCGGGGTTGGGGCGCAGGTGTGGGAGAGTTCACGTTTCTTCCCGTTAAACTCCATCCCTGCTACTGCCTGGGAAGGTCTTCCTGCCCTCTGCCAAGCGCGCCGGCCGCCCCTCCTGGCGCTGTCAGGGCCGCCCTGTGCAGGAACGGCTCGGCTTTGGGTCAGGCCTGGCCTCCAGGCAGCTCCCCCTCATCTCTTTGTGTCGCCTCCCCATCCCGGGTCCGGAGGCGGAACCTCCAAGCCATCCAGGGCCCCGGGAAGGGCAGGGCTTCTCCCACTCGCCCACTCGGGCAATGAGCATCCGGGAGGGGATGGGAGGCCGCCTCCCAGCGCCAGCGTTGCCTCCTGCACCACACGGCCTCCGTGGAGGCCAGGGCCAAGAGCCCGCATGGCCCCGGCTGCTTCTGGGCAGCCAACTCCGGGGTAAAACGCTTTGCCTCCACCCAAGACAAAACCTCACCCGTTTCTGCCGTCCGACTCCAAAGAAGGGAGAAGGAGGAGCACGCGGCCTGGTCCGTCCTTCCCTACCTTGCTAGGGCCTGGGGGCCGGAAGTGGGGGCAAAGACTCATGCCCCCCCCCCCGCCAGCCTGCGAGACAAACCACGCGGTACAAGGAGGAAACCGAGGCTCGACGGCGTCAGGCCCGAGAAAGCCGCTTTTCGGGCGCTCCTCCAGGCCCAGAGCGCCTCCGCCTGCTGGGCCAAAGTCTGGCCGGCTTTGGAGCCCTCTGATCGGCTCCGCATCATCGTGAAGGTCCGACGCTGGGCAAGGCCCACTCTGAGGCCCACTCAAAGGCAGCACCAGCGACCCCAACGGCCTGGCCTTCGAGGAGCCTATGGTCTGCAGGGGGAGGGCCACAGGCAGAGGCGCGGCGCCCCAGGATCTCCCTGGGCTGGAGGGACTCGCCCAAGATGCTGCCTGAGCCTCTGCCCTCTGGGAGCCCCACAGGATAAGGGATCGCTGTGTCCCTGGCTCCGGGGCCTCCACCGGGGCCTCCACCGGGGCCTCCCTCTCTGCTCAGACCCTCTGCGTCAGGCTTTGCCTGGTGCTCTGCCAGGTCTACTCTCTCTGATGCCCAGGGTTCAGCTTCCCCCGGGTCTGCCTACCTCCAACTAAAGAAACAACAACAGATGATGCAAATACCAGGGATGTCAGCAAGGATCGGGTGGCTGCTGGGTGAACAACGGGCCTATAGGTGTCTGGACCCTGGCCTCTGCGGTCATAGGAGAGTAGAGGAGTGAGAAGGGCAGGAGCCTTAGAACAGGGAACGTCATCAGAGCCGGGAGGAAGCTTAGAACAGGGAATGTCAGAGCTGGGAGGGAGCTTAGAACAGGGAATGTCAGAGCTGGGAGGGAGCTTAGAACAGGGAATGTCATCAGAGCTGGGAGGGAGCTTAGAACTGGGAATGTCAGAGCTGGGGATGGGGGCTTAGAACTGGGAATGTCATCAGAGCTGGGAGGGAGCTTAGAACAGGAAATGTCAGAGCTGGGAGGGAGCTTAGAACAGGAAATGTCAGAGCTGACAGGGAATGTCAGAGCCGGGAGGGAGCTTAGAACAGGGAATGTCATCAGAGCTGGGAGGGAGCTTAGAACTGGGAATGTCAGAGCTGGGGATGGGGGCTTAGAGCTGGGAATGTCATCAGAGCTGGGAGGGAGCTTAGAACAGGAAATGTCAGAGCTGGGAGGGAGCTTAGAACAGGAAATGTCAGAGCTGACAGGGAATGTCAGAGCCGGGAGGGAGCTTAGAACAGGGAATGTCAGAGCCGGGAGAGAGCTTAGAACAGGGAATGTCAGAGCTGACAGGGAATGTCAGAGCCGGGAGGGAGCTTAGAACAGGGAATGTCAGAGCTGACAGGGAATGTCAGAGCCGGGAGGGAGCTTAGAACAGGGAATGTCAGAGCCGGGAGGGAGCTTAGAACAGGAAATGTCAGAGCTGACAGGGAATGTCAGAGCCGGGAGGGAGCTTAGAACAGGGAATGTCAGAGCCGGGAGGGAGCTTAGAACAGGGAATGTCAGAGCCGGGAGGGAGCTTAGAACAGGGAACGTCATCAGAGCCGGGAGGAAGCTTAGAACAGGGAATGTCAGAGCCGGGAGGGAGCTTAGAACAGGGAATGTCAGAGCCGGGAGGGAGCTTAGAACAGGGAATGTCAGAGCCAGGAGGGAGCTTAGAACAGGGAATGTCAGAGCTGGGAGGGAGCTTAGAACAGGAAATGTCAGAGCTGACAGGGAATGTCAGAGCCGGGAGGGAGCTTAGAACAGGGAATGTCAGAGCCGGGAGGGAGCTTAGAACAGGGAATGTCAGAGCCGGGAGGGAGCTTAGAACAGGGAATGTCAGAGCCAGGAGGGAGCTTAGAACAGGGAATGTCAGAGCTGGGAGGGAGCTTAGAACAGGAAATGTCAGAGCTGACAGGGAATGTCAGAGCCGGGAGGGAGCTTAGAACAGGGAATGTCAGAGCCGGGAGGGAGCTTAGAACAGGGAATGTCAGAGCCGGGAGGGAGCTTAGAACAGGGAACGTCATCAGAGCCGGGAGGAAGCTTAGAACAGGGAATGTCAGAGCCGGGAGGGAGCTTAGAACAGGGAATGTCAGAGCCGGGAGGGAGCTTAGAACAGGGAATGTCAGAGCCAGGAGGGAGCTTAGAACAGGGAATGTCAGAGCTGGGAGGGAGCTTAGAACAGGGAATGTCAGAGCTGGGGATGGGGGCTTAGAACAGGGAATGTCAGAGCTGGGAGGGAGCTTAGAACAGGGAATGTCAGAGCTGGGGATGGGGGCTTAGAACAGGGAATGTCAGAGGCAGGAAAGAGCTTAGAACAGGGAATATCAGAGCTGGGGATGGAGGCTTGGAACAGGGAATGTCAGAGCTGGGGATGGAGGCTTGGAACAGGGAATGTCAGAGCTGGGGATGGAGGCTTGGAACAGGGAATGTCAGAGCTGGGGATGGAGGCTTAGAACAGGGAATGTCAGAGCTGGGAGGGAGCTTAGAACAGGGAATGTCAGAGCTGGGGATGGAGGCTTGGAACAGGGAATGTCAGAGCTTGGAGGGAGCTTAGAACAGGAAATGTCAGAGCTGAGAGGAAGCTTAGAACAGGGAATGTCATCAGAGCTGGGAGGGAGCTTAGAACAGGGAATGTCAGAGCTGGGAGGGAGCTTAGAACAGGGAATGTCAGAGCTGGGAGGGAGCTTAGAACAGGGAATGTCAGAGCTGGGAGGGAGCTTAGAACAGGGAATGTCAGAGCTGGGAGGGAGCTTAGAACAGGGAATGTCAGAGCTGGGAGGGAGCTTAGAACAGGGAATGTCAGAGCTGGGAGGGAGCTTAGAACAGGAAATGTCAGAGCTGAGAGGAAGCTTAGAACAGGGAATGTCATCAGAGCTGGGAGGGAGCTTAGAACAGGGAATGTCATCAGAGCTGGGAGGGAGCTTAGAACAGGAAATGTCAGAGCTGAGAGGAAGCTTAGAACAGGGAATGTCATCAGAGCTGGGAGGGAGCTTAGAACAGTGAATGTCAGAGCTGGGAGGGAGCTTAGAACAGGGAATGTCAGAGCTGGGGATGGGGGCTTAGAACAGGGAATGTCAGAGCTGGGAGGGAGCTTAGAACAGGGAATGTCAGAGCTGGGGATGGGGGCTTGGAACAGGGAATGTCAGAGGCAGGAGAGAGCTTAGAACAGTGTCAGGAAGTCCCAGGGTGGGGCCAATTCTAGCCAATCACAGGAGGTTTCTTCCTTTGTGGCGCCGCCTACCCTCATTCCTCTCCAATGAATGGTTTGCACCTACTGTGTCCCTTGCTTGCGGACTGAGCTTTCTGGGATGGAGACAGGTAACAGAAGCCAGGAAGAGGAGAGCCAGCCGTGGAGGCCTTGAGCGCCTCTTGAAGAGGGGTCCCAGGAGGCAGAGGGAAGAAGTGGGCGTCCAAAGGCCCCCACAGGAGCTGCGCGTCCTGTGTGGGGAGCAGAGAAGGCCAGCTGGTCTGGACAGCAGGGAGCCGGAGGAGGAAGACGCTGGCGTGGGGAGGCCGGGATCCCAAGGGCCCAAGAGAGGGGTCTGTGCTCATTCTGCGAGCTGGGGAAGGAGCGGAGGAGCGGAGAGACCGGGAGGTCGTCTGGCTACTGGCGACTCCCAAGCGCGCCGCTTCTGGAGAGGAGACGTTCATTGTCGCAGCGACAACCTGCCACCTCTTTCCCCCTGTTCCAAGCCCTCTTTCCTGATCCTCCTCCTCCTCCTCCGGCCATCGCCAGCCCTCCATTCACGGCATTCCTTTGTCACGGCGGCCGGTCCTTCGAGAAGGCTGTGATGTGTCCCTCACTGCTGGGCTAGGCCGAGGCTGCCTTGTGGAAGAGGGGGAGGCGGCCTCCGGCCCCAGAAAGCCTCCGAGCAGAAAGGACTGGAGGGCTGAGCTGAGTGGGCCTGTGTTAGGCCTCTGGCCCCCCTTGCCCAGGTCTTGGGCTCCTGGGAGTCGTGAAGGAGTGTCTGGAGACACAGCAGACACGGCGGCAGCGCCAGGAAAGTCACCAGAAGCTGGAGCCAGCGGCGGAGGCCCCGGGGCTGGGCAATGGCAGGACCCGAGCCTGGTCCGGTTCTGGTCCAGCCACGGTGGGACCATCAGCTCAGCCCCCAGCTGTGGCCAGACTGGCCCGCAAGGACGGCGGCCACCGTCGGGGCTGAAGTCTCCACACCCCCAAAAGCAGCCCGGACAGAGAGGGAGAAGGGCCTCCAGAGGCCAAAACTGTGACGGTCCCCTTGACCCGGCTCTCTCTGCCCATGAGGTTGGCTAACTTTGCACTTGAAATCGATGTCCCCCTTCTATTCCCGGTGCGGCTGTGGAGTAAGGGAGCCTCGCAAGGTCAGAGGAGATGTTTTGTTCCATAACTTCGAGCCCATTCCTCCAGGAGCCTTGGGTGGGAATAAGGCGGAGAACTCCTGTTGGGGGGGGGGGGGGTCCTCACTATGCTTTCTTCAGAAATTCATTGTTCATTCATTTTTCAACTGAAATTTTTCATGACTCCATTTCAGGTGTTCTTGGCAAAAATACTGGAGTGGCTTACCATTTCCTTCTCCAGCTCATTTTACAGATGAGGAAACTGAGGCAAAAGAGGTTAAATAACTCACCCGGAGTCACAAAGCTAGTGTCTGGGAGATAGGTACTAGTATTATCTTATTTTACAGATGAGGAAACTGAGGCAAAAGAGGTTGAATAACTCACCCAGAGTCACAAAGCTAGTGTCTGGGAGATAGGTACTAGTATTATCTTATTTTACAGATGAGGAAACTGAGGCAAAAGAGGTTGAATAACTCACCCAGAGTCACACAGCTAGGAAGTGTCTGAGAGGTAGGATTATCTTATTCACAGATAAGGAAACTGAGGCAAAAGAGGTTAAATAGCTCACCCAGAGTCACACAGCTAGTGTCTGGGAGATAGGTACTAGTATTATCTTATTTTACAGATGAGGAAACTGAGGCAAACAGAGTTAAGTAACTTGCCCAGAGTCACACAGCCAGTGTCCGAGGCCAGACTTGAACTCAGGAAGAAGACTTGAGGCCTGGTGCTCTATTCAATATGGCGCCACTCGGCTGGCTACTTTCTTCAGAAATACTCTCTTGTGACAGTTCATGGAAGCTAACTGGTTAATCGCTATTGGAGGAGTACACTGGATGGAGCTCTGGAAGCCTGAGGGGAGAAGGAGCCAGCTGGGCAGTGAGCTGGAGGAGGGTGAGCCCAGAGGGGTGCTCTATACCCATCCCAGACTGGGACCTGGACATTGAAACCTTCCAAGTCAGCTGGTCCAGCCCAGCCCGTGCCATAAACAAATGAGGACGCTGAAGCTTTGAGAGGGTGAGGGGCCTCCCCTAGGTCACTGGATGAGTAAAATGGCCAAACCCCTTGATTCCCTCCCAGCACCCTTCCCATGCTCTTTACCACACGGCCTCCCGTTCTATGGGTTCGAGTCCTGTCTTTGCCCCTTATTACCTGAGTGACCTTGGATAAGTCACTGCCGCTCTGGGGGTCAGTTTTATCTCCTATAAAACAAGTGGTCCACAGAGATCACAGAATCTCCTGTAAAAAGGGACTTGGAGAGACCATCCAAGTGACCAGTGAGGAAAAGAAGGCCCAAGAGGACTATGACTTGTCCAGGGTCACAGAGAGAGCAAGTTCGGTACTGGATTGCATCTGAACCCTGATCATCTGCCCTGAGGTCCAGGGTTCCTTTTGGTCCTTTCTAAGGTCCTTCCCAGATGGAGGGGGCTCTGGTTCTCCCGAGTCTCTTCCCTCCAGTCTACACCAGGGCTATGGAAGATGCCTCCCACGCTGGCCTTTGGGAAATACTTCACAAAAGAAATAAAAACACAATCGAAACCGACCCAGATGGCTGAGTTTGGCACTTCCGGCTACCATCGTGGGAGGAAACAAGTATTTCGGGGCCCACCTGACAAGGCTACCAGCAGCAGGAGACAGACGGCCCGAGCCAGCGCTTAGAGAGGCCTTAAGTAGTCTCCTTACAGTCTCTTTATGGCCTCAGTTAAGCCTCAACAGCCCAATATCAACTCCATTTTACAGATGAGGAAATGGAGGCAAACCGAAGGGATGTGACTGGACTAGGGTCATACGACTAGCTCAGGGCCTGAGGTGGATTTGTAACTCAGAGACCTGAACTCTTCTCCCCTTCGCCACTTGGCTGCCTAGAAGACACAGGCAGAAGCTTCAAAGAGGCAAATTCAAGCCTGAAAATGACAGCTTTTCAAAAATGCCATAGTAGGGGATAGCTAGGAAGCATGGTGGAGAGAGCACCAGGCCTGGAGACAGGAGGTCCTGGGTTCAAATCTAGCCTCAGACCCTTCCTGGCTGGGTGACCCTGGGCAAGTCACTTGACCCCCATTGCCCAGCCCTCACCACTATTCTGCCTCAGAACCAATACTTAGTACTGAGTCTAAGACGGAAGTTGAGGATTTAAAAAAAAAAGCCATGGGCTGGCTTGAGAGGGAGCCTGAAGGTCTGTGAGTCCATGAAGACCCAACAATCCCTCCAGGGCAAAAGCTGGAGCAGCTTCTCCAGAAGGTCCTTGGGAAAATGGAGGCGTTTCAGGCCGCTGACATTCTAGGGAGTGTTTTAGATACAGCGCTGGAGTCAGGAAGACCCCACCTTGGGACTCGGACAGTTTCCGTCTACCTTCGCTTCCTCATCCATAAAATGGGAATAATAATAGCAGCTCCCTCTCAAGGAAGCTGAGAGAGCTGAAAACCCCAAGTGATTGTGCAATCTTTTGTAGTCAGTTCTCCGCCGCCCCTTTGGGGGAGCGGCTTGCCATTGCCTGCTCCGGCTCATTTTACAGATGAGGAAACTGAGGCCGACGGCGTCAAATGGCTAGTAAGTGCCTGAGGCTGGATTTGAATCAGGCTTCCCTGACTCCCGGCCTGGTGCTCTGTCCACAGCACCACCTAGATGTCGTTGTTATCATCATCATTATTATGACTAGTCACTTTCTGTGCTCGGGGTCTCAGGGGTCCTTTGGGCACCAGATTAAAGGGCAGGGCTAGCACTGGGAGAAAGCATGGGGGGGGGCAGAGCACCCAAGCCGAGCTCGGGGCCTCCGCCTGAAGTGGGGGTGGGAGAGCAGGGAGAAAGGGGACCCTCTGTGTGTCCCCCCCAAACAGCCGGGATCCGCAGGGATTGTTTGTCCACAGCCCCAGTTTCTAAACGGGGGGGGGGGGGGGGGGCGGCTCTCGGGTCCTCCCAGCAATCCTGGGTCCCTGGGGAGGGGCTGAAAGGAGCCGGGGGAGACCAGGCGGAGCCAGAAGGGGGCCGGCAGCTGGGGAGGTCCAGCACTCTGGCCTCAAGGCACACTACGCCCCACCAAAAGTGTCTTGGCCTCAAGGGGCTTCCATCCATCCCAGTGGGGGAAGCACATACCAAATAGACAAGTATCGGGTGGGTGCTCACCCTGGACGCCTGGGAAAGACCTCTGGAGGAAAGGGGGAGATGGGGAGGAAGTCCAGGCTACTGAAGCGCCTCATCCTTGCCCCTATTTAAGCAGAAGCTGGATGGAAGGAGCCATGGAGAAGCCTGGTGTAGGTCAGACGCCCGGACCCACTGAGGGGAAGACAGAGGGCAAGGAAGGGGGATGAAGCACATTTGTAGAGTTTATTAAAACTTGCAAAGCTTATATGGACCCATTTTACACATGAGGAAACTGAGGCCAGGAGAGGTGACTAGACAAATGGATCCTCAGTCAGAGGACTCGGGTTCGAATCCCAGCGCTTCCCTTCCTAGCTGTGCGACAAGACAGCTGATCTCTCCCAGGCCTCAGTTTCCTTCCCAGTACCACGGGGGAGTTTCGCTCCCCGACTTCTAAGGTGCCTTCGGGATGGGAACTCGGAGTCCGGAGATCTCCTGACTTGCCCACACACACATACCCACCAAAGAGCCGGGGTGCCGGGGCTTGCTTCAGGGCTTGCAACCCTTCAGCTCCCCACCCTCCCTGCCACTCTCCAAGGATGGGTTTCCGGGCCAATCCAGGGGGCTTCCCTAACCCCTGCCCCGGTCCTTCTCTCCAGCAGCCTCCCCGGCCGGGGCAGCGGGAGAGAGCGAAGAGAACGAGCCTCTGAGAGGCCAGCCTCGGAGGCTTCTAGTGGCTGCGCCGCTACAATCGGTGCGGGGACAGGCCAGGCGGAGGAGGCTGGCGAGGGCGCGCCGCGAGCCTCAGCCCACGCGGCTGCGGGAATCGCCGAGGCCCCGGCCCCAGCCCCACGCACTGCTCCCCGCCCCAACCCGCCCTCGAGGCGATCCTTTCCAGATGTGCGCCAGGGAGGGGCGGGGGCGGGGCGGGGGGCCAGCCCCGCTGCCCCTTGGCCCAAAGACAGCCGCGACGGGAATTTTCCGAAGCCCTGTCTGGGCGGGGGGGAGGGGGACCCCAGCGAGAGCCGGGCCAGGGCGGGGCGCAGCGGGGCTCGGATCGCGGACAGCCGAGCCGCTGCAGCCCCCTCCTCCGGGCCAGCCCTGCTCGGCCCTTCTCCCCCCTCGTCCCGGCCGCCGCCCCCAGCCCTCGGCCATCCCCACGCCCCGATGCCCGAAGGGCAGCCGCGCGGAGCTACCTGCGGCGCGGGCCGGCTGCTACGGCTCTCCCGGAGCTCTGCGCTGGGCTCCTCGGACACTGGCTCCTTCCATTCAACTCCGGGCTCCCGCTTCGTCAACACAAGTTTTGTTGTCGGGTCCCCCCCCCCCCCCCCAGCCGCCTAGGCATGCATCTGCTGGACCGCTTCCTCCTCTGGACACAGGCAGGCGCAGGTTCCTCAAAGCCAGTGTGGGAAGCGATTGGGTTTTCCTCCCACCCCCTCCCCTCCCCTCCCCTCCTCTCCTCCTTGGCCCGCTCCCTTCGGCGGTGATTCAGAACCGGAGGACCGACACCCCCCTCCCCCCCGCCGCCGCCCTCCTGCGGCAGGATATCCTGGCGGGGGGGGGGGGGGGCGCTCTGGCTCCCGAGGGCCGGGGCTGGGGGCTCCCGCGGCGCGTGCCCCAGACTTCCCCTCTCGCGTTCAAATCCTCCAAGGATTTAAGGAATACGCTTGCTATGACAGAGCCCGGGCTCGGCTTACGGAGAATCCTCGGAAGGGGCCCGGCCACGGCCGCCGCGGGGGCTGAGCAGGGACCCCCAGAGGTGGTCAGCGCCGCCCCGCGCGCACGCGCCCCTTCACAAACACCACCAGCGCTTGCCGCCAGCCTCTGCCAAGTTTCCCAAAGGGGGGGGGGGGGGGGCTGGGGCTGGGGGCTTGCTGACTTTTCCTGGAATCTAGCTCCTCCCCGCCCCCATGGCCCCTGCCCCTCGGGGCCCCTCGGAGGCAGGGAGGCCCGGTGCCTGCTTACCCCAATCAGCAGGCGGGAGGGAAGGAAAGCCTCTCTCTGAGCAGTGCCATACTGAGCCCAGGAGCCAAGAATATTTCCAAGCGAACTCCTATTAACTGCTAACAGCTGAAGCAACATTTGGGGCTTTGGCCCGAGTTACATCTGGATAATGAACTCCGAGGTGGCTCAGGCTACAGCATCGGGCCAAGGACCAAGCCCAGGGCCCGGGCTCGGCTGGCCGGCCGGCCCCATGCGGGAGACTCGGGCAGAGACCAGACCCGCGGGAGGATTGCTTTGGGAAAGAGCCCCTCATTGGACAGTAGAGGAAACTGAGTCTGGGAGAAGGGAAGGGAAAGGACTTGCCCAGGGTCACCGTGATGGCCAGTAGCTGAGCCAGGCTTCAAACCCAGGTCTTGGGGAGCCCATTTTGAAGATCCGGGGCTCCCCCTAATTCTGATCTTATCAAGCACCCCAAAACACTCTGTCCTCCAGCTGGGAGAAACCCCAAATGAAGCAGAAAAGCCAACAGCCTTCCCTGTGGTCTGCCAACCTGAATACTTTACAGATCACTGAAGCTCCTGGCTGGAAGCTAAGGAAAGGGGCTGGAGACTGGGCAGAGGAGCCGCCACCGCCTCAGCCTTCTGGGGAGCACAAAGGCACTGGATCTGCCACTCTCACAGACCTGGCCAGGCGGGACTTTTTGTGGAAACTCCTCCTAGGCAAGGAGCAGCTAGGCGACAGGAGGATCTGAGTTCAAATTTGGCCTCAGGCATTTCACCCTGGGCAAGAGTTGAGGCAGAGAAAAGGGGGGTTTTCCTTCATTTTTTAAATGGATTTTTTTTTCAATGACTAGAAACCATTTCTGACAAGTTTTCTGATATTTTGGGTTTCGGCTTCTCTCCCTCCCCAGGCAGTAAATAGTCTGATCTGGTTAGGCCCTGCTTTCATGCCTACAGATCTCCCCATTCCCCGTGTCCTGACTAACAATAAAAAAACTCACGGAGGAAATCAGTGAGGTGGGGGGCTTTGATCTGCAATCAGATTCCAGCAATTCCTTCTATGGCTGCCAATGGCGGGTTTTATTTTAAACCCTCATCTTCTGTCTTGGAATCACTACTGTGTATTGGCTCCAAGGCAGAAGAGTGGTAAGGGCTAGGCAAGGGGGGTTAAGTGACTTGCCCAGGGTCACACAGCTGGGAAGTGTTTGAGGCCAGACTTGAACCCAGGACCTCCTGTCTCTAGGCCTGACTCTCCAGCCACTGAGCTACCCAGCTGCCCCCAAGATGGTGGTTTTTTAAATCATGAGTCCCCTGGAGTTACCTTGGAACCTTGTTTTGCTGATA
>NC_077228.1:25603567-25657591 GCF_027887165.1 Monodelphis domestica
CGGTCAGGCGGGTGCTTTTGAAATACCAGTTTGGGAAAAGGCCAGGCTTACCATGGATGATTTCTCACTTTTCCCTCACAGTAAGGGAGCACAAGTCTCATCCTCCCTACTGGCTGATGAACAAACTGAGGCTGAAAGGGGGTACAGTGCCTTGCTTGAAGTTAGGAGGCTAGACAATGTCTAGGGTTGAACCAGGAACAGATTCTCCAGTCCAGGGTTTTTTCCCATTGTTGTTCCATTGTTTTTCAGTCATATCTGACTCTTCGGGATACCGCGGTGGTTTGTCATTTCCTTCTCCAGCTCATTTTACAGATGAGAAGTGAGGTCAACAGATAAGTGACTTGCCCAGGGTCACACAGCTAGAGAATGTTTGAAGCCAGATTTCCCCCTTCTATTCCATGCTGTCGCAAATCGAGCCACAGTGACAAAACCCCTGAGGTCATCTCTGCCAAGGGGAAATGTCTCCCTCTGGTTTCCGCCCCATAAATCCACCTGGGTGCGCGTGCCCAAATGGGCAGAGCTTTCATTGGGATCGGCAGCTCACACCCATTTTCCCTCTGATGTTCGGTCTCAGATTTCCTTTTCCGTATTTCCTCCCACTCCTCCTAGTAACCAGGCAAAATAATTCCTCTCCCTTTTTGGCGTTTCCAGCTCGCAAATACTTGTGCACTGATATCATGCCTGCCCCGAGTTATCACTTTGCCAAGCTTCTGCCTCCTCCAGCTAACTCATCTCTTCTGTTGCTGTCGCTTTAGGTGGTCTTGTCGCGCCTCGTCCTGCTCCGCATCCGGAAGCCGACCAGGAAGGGGTCCATCCTCACCAGCGGAGGCTCCTCCCCCTGAAAGCCACATAAAAGCGCGCGAAGGAAGAGGACGCCTGGGAGGATCCCGAGAATTCAGCCTGCGCCTCGGTCCGCTGGCGATGAAGCTGGCGTAACTCTATGTTGGGAGAGCAGAAACAGCACCCACAGGCCGGGATCGGAGGTGGTCCCAGGACGGCCCTGAAAGCTACCGCCAGAGTCGCCTCTCCTGCCTGGAATCTAAACCCTCCCGCACAGATCGCAGATGGAGGCCTGCTGAGACGCGTCTATCTCGGCTCTTCCCAAATCGAGGACTTCTCCCAGAAGTCTTGCTGAGGTTGTGGCTCAAACTAAACCCCGGACAGCCGGCATCGCCTTCTGCAGTTCCAGCGAGCTGAAATCCTGGACGGAGATTTTCTGGACTTACACGCCTGGGGTCTCTTTTATGAAGGCAGAGTTAAATGCTGGCCATGCTCAGGGGATTCTGGAACTTACTGTTGGGAAGAATCCCTCCTCTTGGCCACATCCTGCTAGTAAAAAAACTGCTTCCTGGGGGCCCATAAATCCTCCAGGCCCCCCCCCCCTAGTATTTAGTGCCTTACGGCAGACTCTTCGAAGAATCCGTGGGATAGACCCAAAGTCAAGCAGCGCCGTTGACCCTGTTTTCTTCTATTTAATGGATAATTTCATGCTTCCTTAGTATTTATGGAAAGAAAAGGAACACGGCTTTCAAGGAAACTAGCGCTGTTTTCAAATCCTGCGTCTGCTGGCTGTGGGATGTCACCCAAACCTTTTGAAAGCCAAACGGACATCACTTAGATCGCAGGATTTAGAAGGAAAAGGCGCATTAGAGATAGAGGCCCGGGTTAGCACGATGGATCAAGGGCTGGATCCAGAGTCACAAAGACTCCACTTCCAGTCCAGGCTCCATTAGCCAGCTGTAACCCTGAGCAAGTCACTTAATCTCCGTTTGCCTGTTTACCAACTGTAAAATGGAGCCTAAATGCTCAATCGAGATATCTGTAAAGGGCTCAGCACAGTGCCCGGCACATGGAAGGGGCCGGACTGCTTTCCTCTTCCCTTTCACTGGCTCACTTTGTAGATCAGGGCAGAGGCCAGGAATCGGGGTGCCTTCCCCGGGTCACACGGATTTGTCAAAGCTTAAAACTGACAAGAAGTCAGACCGGGGTACAGATCTGAAGAGGCCTCAAGTCTTCAGCCAGTCGGGTCTGACCTTCAAGGCTCCTCTTAAATAAACGGCACGTCCAGAGCTCGGGTCCTTTGGGGCCCCTTTTCCGACTTTCTGCTCCGCCGGCTCCTTTGCTCTGCTGAGTTCATCACCTCCCCTGTCTCACCAGTTCTCCCTGCGCAGCCTCTCATCCAAGTCTCCCTTTTCTCCACTCGGCCAACTGCGTCCCTGGCCGAGGCCTCGCCGCCTCCGGCCAGCATAGTGCGAGGGCTGGAGATTGGCTCTTCTTTCGTCCTTCTTCTACCCGTCCAGTTAGTCTGGGGCCAGCAAGGGGGCCGGGACACCGGGCCTGGAGCACACAGTAGGGATTAAGGTCTAAGAGGCCTGGAAAGTAGGGAGGAGCCAAATTCCACGAGGTCTGAAAGCCAGAAGGAGTTGATGGAAGAGGAGGGAGGCTGTGGCCAGACCTGGGCTCAGGATGGTTCAATGGGCAGTGGGAAGAGCCTGGAGGCAGGTGGGCCCCCCCAGGGCTACTGCCATAATCCAAGGGGGAGGAGATGAGGGTCCACCAGGGTGGCACCCTGGAACCGATACTCCGTGTGGACTGGGGGGGGGGGGGGTGTTAAAAGATCTCTTCCTGTCAGCGGATTCCTTGGGCTCAAGGCTAGTGGTGGGATCCCTCTGGAGCATGTGAGGACCAGATGTGCTCTGGAGCAACTAGTATGAGAACACGAGTTGGCCCAGGCCGAGCCTCCAGAGAGGATGTTGGGATGCTCCGAGGCCCAACAGGACCAAACCCCTAGAAGCCATCCAGGCGTCCTCCTAAGAAGGCCGTGCGAAAGACTACCATCAGCCACCCGCCATTCTGTTAACCCACCTGGTTCTTAGGGTCATCGAGGGGCGAACCCGAGTTCAAAGTAGCAGCCAATGGGAGAGCTGCCGCCATTACTTTAGCCAGGCTGTTTCCTCACCTGTAAAATGGGGATCCTGAGCCTTCCTGCCCAAGGCTGTCACCAACGCGCATCGTGCATGACACACAGGTGGTGTCTTAAAAAAGCCTATTTCCTTCCTTCCTCCCTCCCTCCCTCCCTCCCTCCATCCTTCCCTTCCCCCTCCCTCCCTCCCTTCTTTCCTCCCTCCCTCCCTCCCTCCCTCCCTCCCTCCCTCCTCCCTCCCTCCCTCCCTCCCTCCCTTCTTTCCTCCCTCCCTCCCTCCCTTCCTTCCTTCCTACCTTCCTTCCTTCCTTCCTTCCTTCCTCCCTCCCTCCCTTCCTTCCTTCCTTCCTGTTTACACGTAGAAAACCATGCCGGGCCTGGAGGAAATGCCAGGGTCCAAAGCGCCAGGGTCCCCCCTTGCCCCCAGGGCTAGATGGGCCCATGACTGATAGTTAGCCCACACAGACGTACGTGAGGAGGAGATGCATTAGGCGAGAGCAAAGCTGGACTTTTGTTTCTTCTCTGGCAGGAGTGCTGGCAGGTGAACGAAGGCCCCGGCTTACCACCAAAGCCCAGTGAGGGTCCTGGAAGAAGCTGCAAGGATCGCCCTGACTCCCTGCGGTTGGAATCCCCATTATTCCAGGCGGCTCCTCCCCACCCTCACGATGCCCGTCTTGGCTGCTGGAAATCTCCCTGGGGTGCTCCCCGAGAGCCCAGCTGTGGGGGAGGTGGCTGGGGGGACAGAAGGGAGCTGTTCCCGAGGGTCCCATCAGTGTCTAGTCTGGAGAGGGCAGGTATGTAGGAAGTATAAAAATAGACTTGAATCCAGGACTTCAATCCCCAGAAATCCTTGCTCCACTTGCCCAGAGTGCTTTGTAATCTCACTGGGTTCTCACCTGGGCCAAGAGCAGAATCATTATTTAGAGGGTCTCCACCCATGGTAGGGCTCTTCTCTTCCTGGCTCCACTGGCAAACAGATGCGTCTCATGACGTGAGTGAAATTTGGGTGGGCGTCATGGCCCACCTAGCACGTGCTTCTCTTGCTTGTATTTTCTTTCTTTAACCCCTGACCTTTAATAAACCTCATAAAAATATAATACTCCTTGCAGAGAGAAACTAATTTCTATCTGCCTCAGTTTCCCCAAAATTTTAATCTTTACAGAAGGAAACAGGAGGAAGCCTCGGGCCTGGGGGAAGCCTGCTAAAAGTAGAGGCGATGCCTAGTGGGAAATGGGCAACATCCACGTCCGAGGAGCAGTACAGCTGAAATAGGCTGATTTGGGGGTGCTGAGGGGAGGGGCTCCGAGCCGGAAGAGTCGCTGGACCCTCCAGAGCCTAGGTCAAAGCCAGCAGGAGGAGCCCAAGGCCTGCTGATGCCCATATTGTCATGCCAAAGCCTTCTGCTCTCCAAGGTCCGGGGAACTTATGATGAGTCAAACTGAATACAACCAGTCCTCCCCAAGGCCTCGGGGGCCTTTGTACCCTCGGCCTCAGGGTCTGGTACAGAGGGGAGCTTCATCAGCACCTTGTCATTGGCTGTTCCAACGCTGCCTTGAGTACACAAGCGCCTTGTCTTTTTCTTTTTTAAATCCTCCCCTTCTGTCTTAATAGCCATTCTAAGAAGAGCACCAAGAGCTAAGCCATGGGGGTAAAGTGACTCGCCCAGGGTCACACAGCTAGGAAGTGTCTGAGGGCAGATTTGAACCCTGGCCCTCCTGACTCAGGCCTGGTGCTCTATCCACTGAGCTATCTAATGGCCCCACATGCCTTGCTGTCACAGCTGTTTCCTATGATCCAAAAGATCCCAAACAAAAACTGCACCCATAAAAAAAAAGGAAAAACAAAGGAAATGAGGAAAAGCAAATTTATTTTCTATTAAACTTTCAAAGTCATGATTTACCCCGATCTTAGTAAGTTGCCAGAAAGTTAAAAAGAAACAGCGCGTCATTAACATTCGGACACCAGGAAAATGAATCAGGCTACATGATGCGACGTATCTGCAGGAGGAAGGGACGGGCGACCCGCTGCTTACCGAAGGCAGTCGGGGGAATGCGGCGCCTCTGTCTACCTAATTGGGAAGAAGGGCCGTTTCGAGACTCGAACACTGATTTCCAGAAGAAAACCTTGCTGGGCTTGGTTCCAGGAGAGGAGGGGGCGTGTCTCTCCATGATCCGGGCCTAATTTTAGTTCTTAAAAATTCAAGTTCCTGACGGCACTTTTTAAAAACAGGAAGAGAACGGGCAAACAGGAAGAGAACTGGCGCAGGTATCCAGCGCACAACACTAGTGACTGCCCAGCCGGCTCTCCCAAGGCAGGCCCTACCCATGAAGCCTCGGCAGAATGTCCTGAAATCTATCTGATAAGCAAGAGATCGCTCGTGGAGCGCGTTCATGGATTTTGCCGCTCAATTGAACCCCGACTGTGATTACCCCATTGAATTTTCGATGCAGTTTCAGGCCATTCGGCCAGGCGGCGGCAGTGACGCTGAAGCTCCGTTCAGCCGGGGCTCAGGAAGCCGAGGCCGGCGGCCGAGCGACCCTTCGCAGATGCGTGTGTGTGTGTGTGTGTGTGTGTGTGTGTAGGGGGGACCGCGGGGGCCGCACACCCACCGCATCTCCGTCCGCCGGTCCTCCAGGCCTCCGAGCCCCCGAGTCGCCGCCCAGGCGCGCGCTCGCCCCTTCACAGCTTCGCCTTGCCAGGCTGCAGCTGGAGGCTCTGCAGCTTCATGGCCAGACCCATGTTGCCGGTGATTTTCAGCTTGCCTTGAAAGAAAGCCTGTAGGAGGAGCAAAGGAAAAGGGCGTCACTGGGCGGCCTGGACGCTTCCTGGACGTCCGTCCGTCCGTGTTCTTGGACCAGCCGCTTCTCCGGTCACGCCGGCCTCCATCGCTCTCATTAAAGAGCCTTCTGGAGAGCAGGAGGAGCCGGAGCCTGGCGCTGCTCGGTCTGCGAGGGCAGAACCGGGACACTGGGCCGCGCTCTGACTGCGGAGGCCCCTCCCGAGGCACACGGCCTGCAGGCGCCACTCGGCCAGGATAAGGGGCGTCGTGTCCGTGGCTGGCCTGGCTCGAGAGGGAAAGCCGGGCTGGGCTCCGGCCGCCCAGCCTGAGAGCCCAGGCCTGAGCCCCGGGAGGCCAGGCTTGGCTTGTCCCGGGGAGGGCCCCGCCTCCGCTGGCCTCAGCACTCCTCTCTCTGAAGCGCTCTGCGAGCCCTAAAGGCCACAGGCTCGGCCCTGGAGGCTCCTCGATTCATTAGCAGGCACCAGGCCGCCCCTCTCCTTTCCACAGATGAGGAAGGGGAGGCCCAGGAGGCGACGGCTCCTTCCCAAAGTCAGTCAGTCTGTCCATCGGGGACACCCAGACACCCCCTCAACTCTTCTTACTGCACTCCCCGCTGCGGGGGGTCCCGAGCAAAGAATAATGGAACTAAGAGTTTCAAGGAACCTAGTCGAAGCCCTCGTTTTGCAGATGAGGAAACTGAGGCCCGGAAAGCCCTTGCCTGCTGTCACCCAGGGGGACCCGAAGCCTTCGGAGGTTCCTGCAGAGCCTGCGTGCGATGCACTATTCTTGTCATCCTGTCGGCCCTTTTCCTGGAAACGAGGCCCCGCCGGATGCCCCGCCAAAAGCTCTCCGGCCTGCCGGGCTTGGCTTGAGGCCGGGCAGCCAGGATCAGGTTAGGCCCGCCTTCTCTTTAAGAAAAAGGCAGCCCGACGTGGATTCGATGTCACCCGCCGGCCCCCGGGCAGCGCGCCAGCTCGGGGCTCTCCGGGTCCTGCCGGCTCAGTGAGGAGAGCCGGGCCAGGCCGGGGAGCCATTCACCGCCTAATAAGATCCCAGGAACACTCAGAGGTTTTCGCCTTCCCCTCGGCGAGGTCTGCCCGAGGGGAGGCAGCCTGGTCCTCCCGGGCTGCCGGGCAAGGATGACTAGGGCCCTCCCCGTCTGGACGAAGTGAATCTTTCCTGCCCAGAGCTCGGTCTGGGCCCTGCCTAAAGCGAAGCTTCCTGACCCCCCCAGACAGGGGCTGTAGCGGGGAAGGGGCGGCTCTCCGAGTCGTGGGGGCTGCCGGGGCCCTCAGAGACCTGCACAGCACACAGAGCCGGCTCGGGGGTTTGGGGGGATTCGAACTCTGGTCTTTTGGATGGATGCTCCCCCCCCCCCCCCGCCCTGCCAAGCAGCTCTCCAGCAGGAGTATAAACAGGAGTCCTTCACAGGGTCAGCAGCCCGAATGCTTCTTCCTAATCATTTCATCCAACCCTCTGAGAAGTCAAAGGACTCGGCCACAGTCTCCCAGCGGGTGAACCCTGGAGCCTGCATTGGCCCCCATGGGGTAGGCAGGCTCCGAAGGCAGAGCCCTTCCGCCTAGCCCAGACCGCCTGCCTCTTCTGGAGGCAGCAGGAAAGCCCCCCTCCTGAAGCGGCCTTCGGTGCTGCAGGCCCCCGAGGGAGGCCCACGTCCCCTAGCCCTGGAGCGCCGGCCTTTCCTCTCCTTTGGTCCTAGAGGGGGCTGCTGCAGGGAGGACACGGTCAGCTGTCCGAGAAGGACCCGTGCCCAAGCTTCGGGAGCCTCCCCCCGCCCGGCCCGGCCCCTCCTCTCGCTCACACTTACCGACTGAGGATTCATTTTGCCGGTCATCAGATCGATCAGGTCCGTGTCCGCCATGGTGATGGTGCAGTCGGCCTTCTTATCTGCAGCGGACACAGGGGGGGCCAGTGAGCGCGTCTGACCTCCGCCCCAAGCAGCGTCCGCAGAGCTGGGCCCAGGACGCACGTCCGGAGGGGCTCTGCTCTGTCCCTGCGCTCGGACGGACAGCAACGCGCCCCGCCAGAGCCAAGAAGAGAAACGTCACAGAGGCCTCCGGCCGGGCTGGAGGGACCCCGGGGGGGGGGGGGGGAAGCCGAGCAACGGGCACACGAGGCCCCCACGATGGCGTCACACATGGGAGGTGCCGGCCTCTCCCTGCCTAAGGAAGGAGGCTCTGCAGGGCCTCCGGGGGTGTCAAACCTGCCTGTGGCATCCCGGGGTGAGGCAGTCCCTGTACCTAAGCGGGGCACACACTGGTGGGAGGAGACATTCCCCAAACATGCAATCCTGGAAGGCTTCCTGAGGAAGGAAGGCCTGTCAGGCAGGGAACCGAGGCCTGGAGGTCCTCCCTGCAGACGAGGTTCTGATGGGGACTCGGAGGCTTGGCAGAGAGAACGGCCCTCCGATACCAGTTCAGATTAGGACACGTCCCGGCGCTCGCGGGCTGCCAAGCTCTCACAAACGGGCACTTGTTGGCCCCACAAAGGCCCTGGCGTCCCCCGGGCACCTCCAGGGACCAGCGGGTGTCGGTTTCAGCACATTAGCCTTGCCCAGGGGAAGAGAACTTCGCCCCGCAGCGGGGCAGCCTGGCAGGGAGACCTTAAACCAGCCCAACAAAGAAAGGTGGAGGCTGGGCGTGTGAAAGCCCTTCAGCACCTTTTCTTAAGACGGGGAGGGGGGGCAGCGGACAGCCTGGACTGGCCCGGACGGGAGAAGTGCCAGCTCCGTGCCTGGGCTCACCGGGCAGCCTCGGGGAGCCGCTTCAGCAATCGGAGACTCAGCAGACTCATCTGTCAAACGGGAGTAAGGCAGGCCTGCCAAGCCTTCAGAGAATGAAGGGAAGCCTCGCAGGCCACACCAGGGCTTCATTCCTTCCTGCTCTCTCCTTTCACTCTTCCATTTTCCTAAGGAGCCATGGAGGCAGCCCCAGGCACTTTCCGCCCATGGAACCTACCCTCCTGTCCAATTCCTGCCTCCTCCAGCAGCCTCCTGACCTGGCAGGACATGCCCATCTCCTACATCCGCTGTGGCTGCAAGCGCGTCCCCTCTCTCCTTCTCACCCGGTGGATTCACCAAGAAATCAGAGCTCGCTCCCTCCTGACCCGTGACCCGCCCCCCCTCTGCCCGGGGCCCGCGCCCTCCTGCCCGCCCCCCCTCTGCCCGGGGCCCGTGCCCTCCTGCCCGCCCCCCCTCTGCCCGGGGCCCGCGCCCTCCTGCCCGCCCCCCCTCTGCCCGGGGCCCGCGCCCTCCTGCCCGCCCCCCCTCTGCCCGGGGCCCGCGCCCTCCTGCCCGCCCCCCCTCTGCCCGGGGCCCGCGCCCTCCTGCCCGCCCCCCCTCTGCCCGGGGCCCGCGCCCTCCTGCCCGCCCCCCCTCTGCCCGGGGCCCGCGCCCTCCTGCCCGCCCCCCCTCTGCCCGGGGCCCGCGCCCTCCTGCCCGCCCCCCCTCTTCCCGGGGCCCGCGCCCTCCTGCCCGCCCCCCCTCTGCCCGGGGCCTGCGCCCTCTCCTCTTTCTGAAACGTTTCATCTTCTCCGGAACTCTGGGCTCGTATCTGGGCAGAACCGAACTTTCCGGCTTTCTCCCCAATTATTCTCCTCAGCATCCTCTACCTCGCAGCCAGGGCGAGGACGCATCGTTCCCAGGCCGTGCCCAGAACTGGGACAGTTTGTGTTTTCACTCAGTCATTCCCTGCCCTCCGACCACCGCCCAGCCCAGAGCAGCTCCCCCCCCCCCACCCCGTGAAAGGCCCCCTAGTGGTCGAGGCTCAGTTCAGGCGGCAGACGAGCTCCCCTCCCTCCTCTCAAGTCCCCCAGCCTCCTGGGGCTCTCCCATCACTTAGCACCTCCTGCTCATGCGAACACACCCGGCTGCACGTAGCAAGGGCTTCCTCCGCTACAAGCTCCTTTAGGGTGTGGTCTGGGCTGCCACATCACCTATCCCTGGGCACCAGGCAAAAGCTAGCTGGGCAAACAGGGGAGAAGAGAAACCTGGGGGGACGGCTTCCCTGGAATTCACCAGAAAAAGTGGTGCCCCCCCAAAAACAAAGAGGAAAGTTGATGATTCCCGTCCAATACAGGCAGAAAGACAAGGCGGCTTCCTCTGCACAGGACCCCAGGATGTCGGGTACACTGCCCCGGCCCCCCAGCGCAGACACTCATTGGCTGTAGGAGCAACTTGTAAGGGAAGGACATTCACTCCTCCTCCAGGCTGGTGGTGAGGAAATTGTTGTGCAAGTCTTTAAATGCTAAAAATGGGTGTATGTGAGTGCTTGTCACTGTGAGGGGGGAGAGAGAGGGGTGGGGGGGATGAGACATGTGGGGGGAGAGGAGAGGGAGAGAGAGACAGAGAGAGACAGAGAGGGAGACAGAGAGAGGGAGAGAGACAGACAGACAGAGAGAGAGACAGAGAGAGACAGAGAGGGAGACAGAGACAGAGAGAGAGACAGAGAGAAACAGAAAGACAGAGAGGGAGAGAGAGAGACAGAGAGACAGAGAGAGAGAGACAGAGACAGAGAGAGAAACAGAGAGAGAGAAACAGAGACAGAGACAGAGACAGAGAGAGACAGAGACGGAGAGAGACGGAGAGAGAGAGACAGAGAGAGACGGAGAGAGAGACAGAGAGACAGAGAGAGAAAGAGAGAGAGAGACAGACAGAGAGAGACAGAGAGACAGAGAGAGAGAGAGAGAGGGAGACAGAGAGACAGAGAGAGAGAGAGACAGACAGAGAGGGAGACAGAGACAGAGAGACAGAGACAGAGAGACAGAGAGAGAGACAGAGACAGGGAGAGAGAGAGAGGGAGACAGAGAGACAGAGAGAGAGAGAGACAGACAGAGAGGGAGACAGAGACAGAGAGACAGAGAGAGAGAGAGAGAGAGACAGAGAGAGAGACAGAGACAGGGAGAGAGACATGGAGACAGAGAGAGAGAGACGGAGGGAGGGAGGGAGGGAGGGAAAAAGAGAGTGACAGAGAGGCAGGCAGAGAGACAGAGAGAGAGGGAGGGAGCATTAGACAGAGAGACAGAGAGGGGGGAGAGAGAGAGGGAGACTAATTGATTCAGCCAGTTTTCCTCATTATCTACCTGGGTGGGTCTTCCTCAAGGCCTCTCCGATCATAGTTCCTTGTCCCCCAGATCAGGCTTATCTGCCCCAGGCTGGCCCCACCTTAGATCTTTCTCAGCCATCAGGAGAACAAGGCTCCCCATGCCAAGCTGAATGAGGATGGAGTCAAATGCAGAGGCCTATGGGCAGCTCACCTGCAAGGTCACAAATCAGGCACCCCCCACCTGTTCTCCTAATCTCCCCAGAACAGCTTGTAATGGTCCGTTATGGCTCCCCAACTCCTCCCATCTGTGTGGTGCACCCCTCCCCCCCACTTCTCCATCCCTCCAACCCCAGCCTAGACTGGCCTCCCTGCTTCCTATGTCTCCTCCCTTCCGTCCATCCTCCACAGAGCTGCCAAGAGCTATCCTAAAAGCCCACTTCTGACCACACTATTTTCCAGCTCAAGAACTTCCAGGGCTCTCCAGGGCCTTGTTCTCCACACACTCTAAGTTGCCGCCATATTGGGGACTCCCATTTCCCATCTCCATACCTTTGCACTGGACTAGCTGGGGGCAGAATCTCACATGGCCTTCGAGGCCCAGCTCAGGAGCCGCCTCCCTTACCAAGGTCTTTCCTTGAGCCCCAAGTTACAGTATATCTGCCTGGCACAAGCTGTTTCCCCCAAGAGAATCTACGTTCCTTGTGAGGGTGCCGGTTTGCTTTGTCTTCTGCCTGGTGTGCTGAGCCCAGACGGGGGGCCCCACAGTACAGGGAGGCAGAGATGGCAGAACTTCCTACCCCCCCACCCGTAAGGACTAGAGAAGGCAGAGAAAAGGCCCCCCCCCAAAGGGAATTCAGGCTTCCGCCTTGGTCTGGTCCCTGCGTTCTGGCTTCATGCTCCAGACCAGGGCCACATGGCAGCCTTAGGAGAGTCCCGGAGACACAGGGGAGCGTCTGCTGGGCAGCCCTGGGTCAGGATGCTCCAAATGGGGGAAGGAGGCCCCTGGGAGCGCCCACATGACAGAGTCTGTGGCTGGAGGACCGCGTCGGCCGCGTGACTGACCTGAATTCACGGCCACGGAGCCTCGGCCGTTCTTCACGTCCACTACCCAGGTGGCTTCTTTCCCGCCAGGACCATCCTTCACCTTGAAGGCAAAAACGCCTCCAATTTTCTTCACATACTGTTCTCCCTCCTGCCAGAAGGAAGGAAAAACATCCGTTACAGGCTGCTGGACCTGATGGACTGTCCTTCCCCAATCAGGGAGTGACCAAACACCTGGAGAGCCCCCAGGGAGGGGCGGCTTCCCCAGCTCTCCTGACAAAAGCTGCCAGTGAGGGGAGGCCTGCCAGGGCTCCGGAGGTAAAAAGGAGGCCTTCTCTGCCTGAATCAATAATAAAAACCAAAGAGAGGGGCCTGGGCTGGTCTCTGTGCTTTTGTTCACAGGATCTCCACGCCTGGAATAAGCCACCGGCTGGGTAGGCTGGGAGGTCGCTGAGAGGGACCACCACTGCCACATGCAATCTGGGCCTCCCCTAGGCAAGGCACCCAGAAGACAAAGGTCAGACAAAGAGCTTAGAGATCTAAGGGTTTCATCATCGGAGGAACATCTGGGCAAAAACACTTCCACCTTGTCATGTCGGCATCTGGAAGGTAACCGACTCTGACACCCCCAACCCCCACCCGAGGGCCACCCTGGGCACCGAGGAAGCCCAGACGGCTCCTCCCCATGCCACAAGGCACACACAGTCTTCCTCTGCCTTCCAGCTCTAAGGCCTGTCCTGTGCAGCTCCACTGAGAACCTGTGGCCAGTTGTGGCGAGCCAAGTCCTCAAAATACGTCTTGTGTTTACTCTATTCTGCTTAGACCCCAAAGAAAGGACCAGAACCAAGAAGCAGAAACCCCAGGGGTGGATCCCAAGAGGTGCCAGTCCTGCCTCTCCCCCACAGCCCCTCAGCCCTAAACAGCAGGCAGGGAAGGAGGAGGCCAGAGAAAGTGGGGAGCAGAAAGAAAGCCCTCACTCACACTCCAGGCCTCCTCCTGCCTGGACCCCACGCCAACAGGCCATCCCATGCACCGACATGGTAAAAGGTCCACACCTGACTGCCAAGCAGGCTAGCGATACGCGTGCCAATGAGGACAAAAGTGGAAAGAAAATCTCTGCTAGAGCTTCCTCTGCTGTTTCTCAGTAAGTATTAATTTACAAAAGGTCCTGGCAATTTCCCCTTTCTGCTGCTCACAAGCGGAGCGGGGAATTATACTCAAGAAACTAACAGTCGTGGGAAGAAGAAAGCAGCAAGTGGGAAAAGCCAGAGAGCCGGGCCTCGGGCAGAAGAACTCACCAGGAAAGCAAGGGCCCCAGGAAGGAGGCAAGCACTGATCGCATCACCTCCACAAAGCTCTGGGCTCCAGCCCCGTGGCCAGCCTCCCAGAGTGGCTGTGAGTTCCCATTCATTCCACTGTGTCTCTTTAGCTAGCTCTCATGATGGCATTACAAGTCCTCCCATCTAATCTTTCTGGATTAAACTGGGGGGACATACTGGTCCTACTCTGCTATGATCCAAAGAAAGCAAAAAAGATGAGAATATTAGAAAATTCTGATTCTGCATTGAAATGATGGCACTTTCATCAACTTAGATTTTCTTGAGGAAGTTAAAGGAGTTCCATTTAAAGCTCCATGGAAGGCAGCTACTCTGGCTTGGAGCCCAATGGAGCCCCATGAAGCCAGGCCGAAGAATTGGGGCTTTTGGCTTAGGGAAGAGAAGCTGTAGATGAGGAAATGAGAACTGTTTTCAAAGTCTCTGAGGAACTCTAAGGTGGAAAAAGAGCTAGATGAGTTCTGCTTGGACCCTTGTCAAAAACTAGGCAAAATGGGTGGAAAATCCTTGTAAGTTCTAAGAACCATCCCAAAGTGAGACAGGCTGCCTCGGGAGAAAATGGCATCCCCATCACTGAAGAATGTCTTCACCAGGAGTTTGGATGATCAAATGTCAGGAAGTTGAAAAGGGAAGATGTGTGTTCAGGTATAGATTAGCCTGTATAACATCCGAGGTCCCCCACCACTCGAGATTCTATTTCTCCCATAAAAACATCCCTGACACAATACAGGATACTGGATGACCAGACTGGCCGACCTTTGTATTCCAGGTGTGCACAGTGCTGACTGATGATCCTACCAGAAAATGGTACAAGGGGACTGAAAAGGGAAGAAGAGAATGGATGGAGAGTCTTGATTCTTTTGCTTTAAAAGGTGAACAGCTTTCATATATATATTTTAAATATACACATGTACATATCTCAAAAGGTCAAGTTAAATAAATCCTCCAAGTCAGTTATCTAAATATCAGAAAAAAGAATGGACTGAAGATTTCTTTAGAGTTGGTTATGAAGAAAAAAGAAAAAAAACCCAAGCAAAACCAATACATTTGATTCAAAACTTAAACTGCACATTAGGGGGGGAAAGGTCTATTGTATAAGAATTTCTAGCATTCCAAAATAAGGTCTATCCAGTCTGTATGTCCCAAATATTAACACATACAACAAAAATTATTTTTAAAAGACCCAGGTAGATAAAAAACAACTTCTTCCAAAGCACTGATTTCGGATCTAAAAATCAAACCATGTTCCCCACCTCTTAGTTCCTCTGATGCTGAGGTCCTCAGGGTCTGTTTTCTCCTTTCCCCATTCCAATGGGGCATTCATACTTGCTGACTGACTGACCCTGTTCCACTCAATTTCATTAACACGCTTAGGCATTAGCCAAACCCCTTTTGCTCAAATGACTAGTTAACAAGAGCCTGAGAAACAAAGTATATGCAATCCCTAGGATCAAAGGCCTGGCTGGGAGCCAAGGTCACCCAAGTAGCAAAAGTAGGATTCAACCCTAGCACCTCTGATCTCACTTTCAAGGATCCTTTTCAATCCAAACTATCTCATCCATGGCTGTGTCTGAATCATGGATTGCTTTTCCTTTGCCTTGGGGCCTATTCCCTTAACCCACATTCTTCTAGACAAAGATGAAAAAGGTTACTGACCTCTTCCAGTTTCTTCTCAATCTCTTTAAAGATGAGATTTGCCTTAAATCCATCAGGTGCTGAACCAGTGGGAGAAGCTTCAATCTTGTAACTTCTAAAAGAATGGAAAGAAACCAGTCAGTTTAGCACTCAATCAATACCCATTCACTGAGCATTCCGATGTGTCAGGTCCTACTGTGCAAGGCAATGGGGATCCAAAGACAAAAGCAAAACAATCTCACATGTTTGCATACAAAGGATGTACAGAATAAAAACAAAATCAGCCTCTTAGTTGAACCCATTACAATATACACAACCTTTGCTCAAAGCCCTACCATAAAAGGCTTCTACCCACACAAACCCTTCTACCTTCAGACAGCACTAACTGCTCATTTGTGTCTCAGTCTTACATTGGGTAGAAATTTCACCCTTTGGGGGCAGCTGGGTAGCTCAGTGAATTGAGAGCCAGTCCTAGAGATGGGAGGTCCTAGGTTCAAATCTGACCTTCGATACTTCCCAGCTGTGTGACCCTAGACAAGTCACTTAATCCCCATTGCCCGGCCCTTACCACTCTTCTGCCTTGGAGCTAATACACAGCATTGACTCCAAGACGGAAGGTAAGGGTTTATTATATAAAAAAAAAAGAAAGAAAGAAATTTCACCCTTTGCAATTTCCCCCTAGTTTTCTGGTGGCAGTTCTGCCTGACTGGGTGCATCAAGTTCCTCCACCAGGGCAGATGGTACCTAATCAATGAATCAATCAATAAACTTTTCTTAAGCCCCTACTATGTACCAGGAATTGTGATGAGCACCTCAGAAAACTCCCCAGACCCTGAATGATCCATCTAAGCCTCCTGGCTTAATTCAAACCCTAAGTGAACACTGCAAGAAGTTTTCCAAGCTGCTCATCTTTAGGCTCATTTTCTTTTGTTTCATTTTCAACAGAATTGGTCTTTTCAGTCATGATGTGAAATCTGTTTTCCTCTCAACTCTCGAGATCTCCTCTTAACTTCTCCTATGATCTCCTCCCTGGGCCCTTTTCTGGATTTGGAATCAAGGGCGCTGAGTTATATAATCCTTCACTCCTCCACATTCCGGGCCTCAGCATCCTTTCAAAGTCATGGTTGGATTCTGGAGGGCCATTTGAAAGCCCACAGAACTATAAAACTATGCATACCTTTTGACCCTGTAACACCACCACCAGGTCTGCATCCCGAAGAGATAATATAAAGGAGGAAAGAATCAATTGGTGAATGGCTGAACAAGCTGTGGTATATGTTGGTGATGGAATACTGCTGTGCTCTAAGAAATGAACAAGATGATTTCAGAAAGAGCTGAGAGACTTCCATGAACTGATGCAGAGTGAATAAGCAGAACCAGGAGAACATTGTACACAGTAACAGCAATACTGTACCATGATCAACTGTGAAAACTTTGTTGCTCTCAGCACTGCAATGATCTGGACCAATCCTGAAACTTATGATGGGGAATGCTATCCACCTCCAGAGAAAGAACTCTTGGAGTCGGATGAATGCAGATCAAAACACACAAAAAATACATCAATGTATTTACAGATTTATTGGGGGGGGGGGATATCATTTAAGTGTGCTCTTGCAACAATGGCCAATATGGAAGTGTGTTTTGCATGATAATAAAAATGAAATAAAAAAAACAAACAAACAAAAAAATAAAGACATGGTTGGACTAAATGCCCTCCCAGGTCCCTTCTAGCATCCTCTTTTACGTTGATGATCCTAACAAAGCTTATTTTCTATTACCATCTTCTCCAAGATCATAAAGAGTTACAGGCTGTGATTGCTAGAAAGAACTTTCAACATCATCTTGTGCAATGATCTCATTTTTTTAGAGAGAAATGACTTATCCAGGATCACCCAAGTAAGCTAATTACAGCTCTCTCTCTCCCTCTCATAAAAACTCTTTCTCCACCAACACCAGTTAACTTGTCCGCATGTCCTCAGCAGCTCAAGGCCAGTTTATATGACTCTGGATGTTTCCACATAAAGGATTTCTAAATCTAACAAGCTGGCATTCTGCTGTTATCATCTATATGACTGATGAAAAAGTCAAAGGACAAAACCTAACCAGTTTCATCATTATTTGATAATTCTTTCTCTCGAAGTAGATTTAGAGTTAGGTATTCTTAGACAGTATCCGGTCCAACCCTTCCTGAATCTGAACCAGTCTCTGCTCCAACACTGCCAGCAGATGGGTGCTCATTCCATGGAACAAAGGCAAGGTTATTTTTGTATTAAACAACTTTCACCCACTGAACCTGTCTCCATCCTCCAGAGACAAGCAGAATAAAGCTCATCTTTTTTCCATGATAGCCTTTCAACTGTCTAAAGGCCTGAACCAGGTATTATCAGTTTTACAAAGTGCTAGAAAAACGAAATTGTGGAATATGCTCATTCGCAGAAAAGGATTCCCCTCAGGCTTCCCTTGGACAGCAGATCACCCTGCTTCATTTATGATGATCCAGTTTTTAAATCAGAGCAGTGCATAATTTGATCGAGTCCAAGGTTTCTGATTTTGTTGCTGTGAGAGCTACTTTACCAAGTCCAAGTCCAGAACTCATTCTGCCATACTTCATCTAATTCTCACCCATTCCCCATTCTCTCTGTTACCAGTTTCTTCTGACTCCTTCTGTTCACTGAGGGATCAATCTATAGAGGGCAAAACCTTTCTACAATAAGGCCTTATTGGCAATAAGCAGCTCCCAGAAACACTCTCCATCACCTCCAAAATCACATGCTCAAAAAAGTTATAAGCTCCTGGGTAGCGGAAGCAGAAACTTAGAGAAGTGTAAGTAAGGCAAGAGATAAATAAAAACAAAAAATAACTTCTTCCTACTGGAACCCATGCCCTGACTATAGCTAAATTGTTGGCAGTCACACATCAGGAAACTGTACCCCAAACAGTTCATCAAAGAGATGACAGATAGACAAGGCACTGGATGCAAATTCCTCTTTTGCTTCCAGAAGAACAAAATCTACATGAATTAAAAATACACACACACACACACACACACACACACACACACACACACACACAGTTTAACCAGCTACCAGTCCCTTACATAACCAACCTATAAGCAAGTTGGGCTCCATGCACACAGGGCAGCCTCCCAAGACTTGTAATTTAACTACTACAGGGGTCAGAATGGATCCTTGATTCTAGAGTGCTTCCTCATCCCATCTGTCTCCTGGCCGCAGTGGCCAAGAAATCTTCCATATGGAGGTTTATTCAACATGGTTGAGGGACCTTGCTGGTTTGCTCACCTCAATTTCCTCATCAGTAAAAAGGGAATAGCAAGTATCTACCTCCTAGGGCAGGGATGGTGAACCTTTTAGAGATCATGTGCCATGCCCCCCCTCCAGACCAAATGCTGCAAGAACCCCCCACCCCCCACTCCCCACAGGGGAGGGAGGAAGCGCTCCCATTGGGCTGTGGAACAGAGGGGCAGATGAAGTCCTCAGCCCAGGTGGAGAGGGGGAGGGGACTAAATGCTCCTATTGGATGGCTGGGCAGAGGGTGGAGAGGCATGTCGAGTGGGGGAGGGGAACAGCTCTGCAGAGTCCCTCTACCTTTCTAGTAACAAACTCTGGCAAGGGATGGCACACATGCCCTCTTTGGCACATGTGCCATAGGTTTGCCATCACATCCCAGGGTTATTGTGAAGACCAGATGAGACCCAGCTATTTAACGTCAGTCATTGTTTCCATAATGCCTCTGTATCACTGTCTAACCAGGGCGCCCCTTTTCAAGTTACACATTGTTTAATTATCCACTTATACTTCTTCCATGAAAACATGAATAAGCTGCTGCCTGTTTACAGCCACCACAGGGCTCTGTATTCCCCAGTTTTGATTCCTTGGAGACTGATAGTCCCAAATCCAAAGTTGTTTTTTTTCGAACCAGATCTGTGATCCCATCCATGGAAGGGGCAGCTCTTGGTCAGGAATTCCCTCTCCCTTCCCATGCAGGCACCTTTCTACAACTCTGCCCTAGAGAGCTGCCCGGCACCAGTCCGAGGCCGGCCTTGGGAGAGGTCTTCCTGAGGCTGAGGGCACGCCTCTAAGTGCTGCCTCTCATTGCTAGAAATGCCAGAAGGAGACTCGCTTTGTTGGGTTTGGGGCTGGGGGAGACTTCTGTTTCAGGGAGAAATCTGGGGTCACAGAAAGCGCCGTGGAATTTCCCAGACATGATCTGGCCCATTTCCATCCTAGACCCTCCTCACAGTTGGCCTGCGGCTTATGGCCTAGTTACATGCAGCGTGGCGGCAGCTCCACCTGCATAGTACTGTCTCTCTGCAGGACAGGCATTCCTGACCAAGTGGTTTTTCCTGTATGAACTGCTAGGCTGCCTTCCCTGAGCGCATGTGAATGGCATGTGATGAACTGTGCAATCAACAATATGCTCCACACAGGAGTGTCCGGAGGATCCCACCACCTGCGAGGAGTCCTCCTCCCATTAAGAATCTGTGCTGGACACGCTCCAATCCTCTGTGACCGTGGCAGTGGCAAACACCTCTGGAGGGTCTAAGTCTACCTCGACTAGGCCTCGCTTGAGAAGATCAGAAGTTCATCCAAAGGAGTTTTCTCGGTGGCTTCATCAGCTAACAAGTACTAGACTTTACCATGAGACCCAGAGAGCCTTTAAGGCTAAATTTTTTTCTACCAAATCAAATGCGTTTTTATAGACAACGTACAATAAACAGAGAGGGATCTTTTATTCTCTAATCCTCTCGGGGAATTTTATGACAGACTCAGAAAATACAGTGTTCTACATACAAGATTTGACCTTAAAATGACCAAGTCAATGAAGGGGTTCTTGTCAATTCTGAGGCCACAATCCAGATTTAATTTCATTAGCCTGAGTGCAGCCTCCACCAACAAAAACTGCAATCACCCTGAACTGAGCAGATATTCTTCTGGGGATACAATGGCAGAAAAACTCATGTCCCTGTGTGCAAACTGTGGAGGAGCCTTTCCCTTTTGTCTGTGTACCTCCCTTAAACAGCAGATGCACAGTCTTGTCACCAGACTCACACTGGAAGCGTAGGAAGTGTAGAAAGGCAAGTTCTTTAATTGTAAGTGGTTTTCAGGAACCAGAGTCACTTCCATACCATGTGGAGGCTATAGAGAAGAATTCCTGTGGTAGCAGTGGGGACAAGAAGGTGAAAAATGGAATAACCAGCCTCTGATCTTGAAAAACTTCTCATCTAGCAGGAGGTTATGTGTGTACAATTTGAATATGACAAGTGCAGAGAAAAGGCCAAAGAGGGGATGATAGACTAGGGATTGAGGGATGGCTTCTACCTAGAGGAATGGAGAAAGGTCAATTTATTTAGAGGTGGCACCTAAACAAGGTCTTGAAGAAAAAGATGGATTTCAGAAGGCCGATAAGTGCCTTCTAGGCATGGGGAGTGGCATAAGCAAAGAAAACCTAAGAGGACAGAACGAAAATCAAAACCAGCTACTAGTTCAGTTTAGCTAAAACGTAGACCCCATGAAAGAGTGGCATGAAATAAGGCTAGAAAAGTACTCCGGAGACATATAGTAGAAAGACTTCAATGCCACAACAAAGAGTTTTGATCTTCTAGGAAATGGGGAACCATCGAAGATCTGAGTAGGAAGTATTGTGATGAACAGACTTTTGCATGACAGAAATAACTTTGGCAATTTTGTGAAGGGCGGATTGGAAAGGAGGCAGAAAGAATGAGGCAGGGATGGTATTAATACTAGCAAACAAGATAATACAAGACTGAATTAGGAAAGAATAGGGAGGATGATATCACAGAGGAAGAGACAATGGGAATTGGTAAATTACTGGATGGTGGGTATGGGAAGGAGAGGAAAGAATGAAATATGATTCCAAAGTCTGAGGCCTAAGTGCCAGGGACAATGGTGGTGCATCAACAGAGATACAAGGATGAGGGTGAGGGAAGGAGGTCAGTAAATGTGAGAGGCCAGCTGTGGGAATGCTAGTAATAGGAAATCAGGGATGGAGTTCTGGATTAAGGAAGAATGGATGAATAAAGGAGGCATTTATTAAGCTTAGTAGTGTGTACCATTTAGATGGGGAAGTCCAGGTGGCCCAAAATAGAAATGATCAGAAAGATCATGGAGGGCTGAGCCCAGGCAAGATACCATGAATGCCCACCAAATAAAATTCAATGATAGAGAGGTAGTAAGTGAGGCTATGGGAATGGAGTGAGGGCTCAAGAGAAGAAAAGAGAGAGGGAAAAATGAGGCTGAAAATAAGAGTCTGATACCCACGCTCAAGGAAAAAGAATTAAAATCCACAAACGAGAACAAAAAGAAGAACAGAGAAGTAAGGAAGAACCATAAGAAGAAAGAGGGAAGTCAAGAAAAGTAAGTAACAGGAGGGAATGGTTAACAGTGCTGAATGCAGCTGACATTCAGGGAACACTTTGCATGGCTATTACAAGATCTTCTGTGACCATGAGAGTTTCAATAATAAAGAAGGAAGGCAGAATGCAAGAAGTCAAGGACAAGAGACTACAAATTATTCTTTCTACAAGACTGGTGGTGAGAAGAAATAAGACACAGTAAAATCAAGTGCAAATTTGGAGTCAGGAACGAGAAACAGAATCTCACCCCTCAAATTTCCTAACTGTGTGACCACAGGCAGCCCCTTTCCCTAAGCCACAGTTTCTGCATCTCTGTAAAATAAGGATAATAAAACCTGTAGCTGTGGCTATTGAGGATTGAACAAATGAGAGAAAGTTGTATAATGCCTTGCTTTAAAGGGATATATAAATGTCAGTTAGTATTATGAGGTGGAGGGGTAACACAGTTTGAGGAGACATCAAAATCAAAAGAAGAGAATTTTTTTTTTAATATAGTAGAACATGTTTGCAGGTGGAACAGAGTCAAAAGGAGGAAACATTTGAAAATACAGTAAATGTCACAAGATAAAGTTTCAAACCAACTAGGAGAGTTTGTTAATGTACAATGCTGCTTTTTTCCCTTAAACAGACCATAGTTCCAAATTATAAAACTCTTCTAATTCTACACATGTCTTATTTTTCTATTTAAAAATAAAATACACATTTTTCAGTCAAAACTCCAAGAGAAGTTATATGGTCCGGGCAACACTCCACCATGTTCAAAGCTGCTCTAAATGAAGAGAAGGTCAAACAGCAATCAGAGCCCTCAGAAGATCAGAGAAATGGGATTGCTCTGGTTTGGCTTCTTCTTTAAAGACAGTTTTACAATCTCTGAAAGCAGAGCTCGGACTGAATGCTCTGATAATCAAAATACAATTACCATTATTACTTTACAACAGGAATATTTACTGTCCTTCTAATTAATTACAGTACAACATGGGATAAAATGAGACTTTGTTCTTCTACAGTCAAGAATATTTTATACGGTTGAAATCTTTCATTAGGGCAGGAAAACAAGATCAAGAGAGAAGATGTATAACAATTCCCCAAATGGTACTGACTCTTACATCTTTGAAATTGATCTTGGGTAAAAATGAGTTTTTCCCAATTAAACTAATTAAAATAAGAAGCTATCACCCCCATAAAGGTCAGGCAAAATAGCCTATCTACAGTTGGGATTTACCACATGGCAATTATCAGAATGGCTCACTTAGGGTTGAGACCACCTCTGAAACCAATAACTGTTACTCTAAACAGTACCTTGAAGCTTCAAATGATCGATCCTTGTGGATCACTCCCCATCCAGATCACAATCTCTTCATCAGGGCCTTCTCATCATATACAATCTTTGTCCATCATCCTATAAATCCTCTGAAAAGCCATTTCATACTTTGTGGACATCAATGGATCCTTGGGCTAATCATCAATCCTTTTTATTCCTCATCCTCACTCCAAGACCAGCCTACCTGCTTTTGTTCTGGTTTGCCAATTCTTTAATTATATCTTTTATGTTACCTTCTTGCAAAGAAGTCATCCCTGATTATACATTGTAGCCTACTCAAATTCAACATGGTGAGCGAGGAGTAGTGAAGGGAATTCATTCACATTCCAAGGGATCAGGATTTGAGCAAGGAGCTATTTTTTCACGCATGCAGAAACTTGCTCCAACAACCCAGATCGTTGGGTTTCTCCAAGTAATTAGCTATCACTGGTGTGGCACGATAGTTAGTTGTTGCCCGAGTCTCTGGGAGATCATGCCTCTTGCCTGAGAGGGGAGGCAGAATTTGAATCTAGAACTTCCAGACTAGGACTCTAGAACTATGCCATGCTAAAAAAGAAGAGATGCTGTCAATGGGCACTAGGGAAAGGCAATGGTTCAGTCAGAACAACAGCACAACCAACAGCAGAAACCTCTAGAGAGGATTAATGAGAGGCAGTGAACAAGACTCACACAGCAGAAGTAGGCCTGGCTCCTTCACAATCCGTGGCCATGGAGAGAGTGCCCCTACATCAAGGTCAATGAGATTGTGAAACCGCTCAAAGTATTACGGGAAGAATCTTTCTTTTGATAGTAATAAAAAGTACAGCCTCTCCCGGCCACGGTCATGTGGACTATGAGTTTATGTCCTAGTGTCTCTCTATCAAGTCCCTACAAGTCATATCTGCATTCATAAATAATAAATAGCAACAGAGAATTCATTCTGCCAACATGGTCACCTTGGGGCTAACAAACCAGTATGTTACATAAGAAGTCAAATCAACAAACATTTACTAAAAGAGAAAAAAATATTTATTGAAAGGATGGTGAGATACAAAGACAGCTACCAGGACAAAGACGAAAGGCCAGCCCTAAATAAACAATCCTCTTGAAAGAAATGGTTGAACTAAAACTCTGCACATTAAAATTGGTAGCTGATTTGCCTGGGCCAAATTTTATAGGGTACTGGGAGGAGATAATGCAGGCTAACCCTAACTCCCACACAAATTTTGTGCATTTTAAATTACTGAATGCCTAATGGATCTGTGGGTTAATCTACTAATCTCCTACCTATAACCTTTAAATTTTGATTTAAAATGGACTAACACAGGAAACTCAAACAACAGAAACTTGACTAATTCAAACTGATGGCTAAAGGAGGCATTTAGAGAATCCTTTGAAAGGAATCCTATTTTTATGGCCATGCAGAATCTATGGTAATTTGAATGAACACTGCCATACACTGACTTGTGCAGCACCCCCAGTACATAGCGTGTAAACCCTTTGAGGGCCAGGACTGCCTCTTTTTCATCCTTGTATCCCCAGTGTTTAGTGCACCACAAGATGCTCACAGAAAGTCTGTCAGTCTGTCAGAAGGTTCAAGGGCCTAAGCCAAACCCTGTAGTAAACAAAAAGGGACACAAGACAGTCCCTCCTTCTAGGAGCTCTAATGGGAGGGGAGACAACAAGCAAATATGTACAAGATATACACAAACATATATTAACTAAGTGCTTAACAAATGAATATTGATTTGAATGACCCAGACCTCATTCATAAACAAAAATTATCCTTAGTACATCAGTAGTTTTTCTTTGAAATGTCTTGAAAGCAAATACTTGAACACATTTTTGTTCAATTTGTTCAAACTGTTGACACATTTTAACCTCCCTACCCAAGGGAATCCTTTGTCCCAAAGGCCGTGAAGTGAGAACCTCCCCTCTCCTCCTGTCTGACCTACAAGAATTCCAAGTTGGGACGTCTTAATGAGGTTTAGTATGCAAAGAAAAACTTGCTGTTTTTTAAAGTTATGATTCCTTAAGCTGGTACTTAAAAGCAATTAATTAAAATGTATTCCATTTTTTTCTAAAATAACATCAATCTTGCCTGAGGTATAACACAAGGTCAATACTTAATGTATGTGGGGCTAGCTATGGGCCGCTGGCCCACATCGTCAGCCTCTGCTTTAGTCTTAACCTTCGTTAGTCCTCATTTCTTTTGAGCATGTCACAGTTTTGGAGCTGGGGAATGATAAAACTGGACAGAAAACTACAGGAGCTTCTTTGTATTAATTTATCATTGAAGTCTTCTCCAATCAACTAGGTTAAAAAGTGACAATTTTCTCCAATCATTCAATCTAAAATTTGGAATATAAAAGACACAGCCAATACTCATCAGAAGCATAAGCCTGTCAGGGTAAATATAACATGAAACCCATAAGCAGATGAATATAATGCATGGTAGCCTGCAATGAGAGAAAGGGGTATGGAACAGCTAGGTGCCACAGTGGGATAGAACACCAGATCTGGAGTCAGAATGTCCTGGGTTCAAATCTGATCTCGGTCATTTCCTAGTTATGCATCCCTGGGCAAGTCACTTTACCCTAACTGCCTAGCCCATGTTGCTCTTCTGTCTTAGAAGATAAGATCGATGGGTATATAATTGGGGATGTTGACTTTAAATGATCACTCTATTGCAAAGATTAATAATATGAAAGTAGGTTTTGAACAATGACACAAGTAAAACCTAGTGGAATTGCTTGTTGGCTATAGGAGGAGGGAGGGGAGGGAAAGAACATGAATCATGTAACCATGGGAAAAATATTCTTAATTAATTTTTAAAGGTAAGAGTATTTTTTTTTAAAGGCAGAAAGTTTGATTTAGAGAAACTGGAAGAGGAAGAGGGTACTTTCAGTTTGAGGGTACCTGGGAAAGTTTCAAGGCAGAGGTGCCCAGAAAGAAGAAAACGATTTCAAAAAGCAGGGACCAAGATCAAGTGCTCCGAGAATGGGGGATGGAAGGCCTCCAGGAATGCACAGAGAGGAACAGAGTAGCCCAATCTGGCTGAGAGTGCATGAAAAGAAACATCATGAAATAAAGATGGAAAACAAGAGCCAAACTGTAAAGAGTTTTGGATGCCAAACTGAGAAGGTTGTTGTTTATTCAACAAAAACATATTGAACATTACAACATAAAAGGTCTTTTCATAGGTGTTCCAAGGAGTTTAGAGATGAAAAACAATCTAGTGGGCAAAATAAGCAACCAAAAATAGGTTGTAACAAAGTATTACTTGGGGTTCCGAGGCAGGAGCAACATGATAATTGGGAGGAACCAGGAAAGACTTGGAGGAGGAGGTAGTGTATGAACTGGTAAAGATGGGAGGAGGGGCAACTCAGGCCAGAAAGGATAATGGTGTATCTTATCATGTGGGTCACATGGCCAGTGACAAACCTTGGTAAATGATAGAACTAATCTTCAGCAGAAGATAGACTTGATCTTACCTGGTGGGTGAGAACACAGTCCAGGCTGAAAAGAACAAAGGTGAGCTTTAATCTCCATCAACCAACATATGACTAAATAACTTGGGACAAGATTTCCATATGCTAGGCATGTGTCTACTTGCCCATGGTTAGCCAGAAAAGCTTTTCTGGAAGAGCCCTTATCTCATTTTGGATGGGTAAATGCTCTCATGTGTCCAGCGCCAAAAGTGATTTAGGATGATAGGGATCAGAGGCCTAGAGGTAGAACCCATTCCATGTCCTTTTGCAGAGGAGGAAACTGAGATCTTGAGAGCTGAAGGGACTTGCCCAAGATGGCAAGGGCATGCCTGAGGCAAAATGCAAACCCAGAACTGCTGAGCCTGGAGCCCAACCGTTCCTTGTGCCACCTGCTTGCCTCTGACGTGGGGTACGAGCTCTGGAGATCTCTCCTTGCACCCTCCCCAGGCACTAACCCAAGCGGCAGCTCACAAAGCACTGTGCTCACCTTCTACCACTGGACCCTCCCAACAGCCCTAGAGGAGACACTCAGTGTCTAAGACTAGGGGTCACAGAGGCTCCCAGAGAGCATCACAGAGCTAGTATGTGTTCTGATCAGCTTCAGGCTGCCTCTAAATGTTGCCAAAAGATGACTGATGGTAACTGGATCCAGTCTGGGCTTCCACAATAGATACCACTACATTTTAAACTACACCATGGAGATTCTAAATGATAATTCCAACAAGATAAAATCAGTATTGCTTAATAAGGTTATCCAGGCAGAATTTCCAAACTGACAACTTCTAACCAATTAACTTCACCTACAGAGACTTGAAAAGAACATATGGTTACAAATACCAGGGTCCTCTTTAAAATGCTGGTGTGTCCTTTAAGGAAGACGATTTCAGACAAATCACAAAAAATGCCAACATTCTAGTAAGAGGTTAAGTTCTTTGTTAAGAAGGACAGCTCTCTAGATCCAGAGGGAAATCTATGTGATATAAGAGCAGAAAGACAAACCAAAAAAATCAAAAAAATCTTTTTAACAAAAGCAGCTATTTTTCAACCAAGGAGAATGAATCTAAATGAGGACAATGGCCTGGTGAAAGCAGTTAACACTGTGTTAAGAGGGCTGGGTTCCAGCCCTGATTCCTTCATCAACCCCCACAAGACTTTGGGCTATTCATGATGCTTTAACTGAAAAATCCAGTGGTCTTTTCTTGACCCTGCTGATCACGTCCTCCTAAAAGTTCTCTCCTTCCTTGGTTTTCACCTTGCTGTAGAGTCAAGTAGTTGGTCCTGTCCAAAAGACTATGTCTCAGGCTGCAGCCTGATTTTCGATCACCTGTATCGGGAGGCGGCCAGCATGCTTCATCATAAACTCTCTGGAGCCAGGATGAGTCATGGTGTGCCAGATCAGAAATCCTAAGGCTTTTAAAGCTGCTTATCTTTACAACACTATTGGTCCTTACAGACCAGCCTGCTTCTGCTCTCTCCATCAGTTCACAAGTCTTACCAGGTTTCTCTGGAATCAGTACCTCCATCCTATCTTAAAACCCATCGGGATTCCATCCCCATCCTAAGCCCCAACGTGTTCCTAGTCCCCCGGTCTTTGCCCTTTGCCACCAAGGGAGCTGCTCTCAGTGTTTCTGTACCCGAGCCCTTTTTCTTTTATCTCTCTGGGCCGGACTTAAGCCTGGCACAGCACAGTAGTACCGACTCAGGGGGCCCACACAGTGCAACCGTCTGGGGGGCATCGTTCCAAAGGGCTCTACGCCTCAGTGCTCTGGTTGGGAGCCCCCCACAGAAGATGCTGATTCCCCACCGCCCCGCCGGCACCTGTCCCTTCCCTTTTATGGCAACTCTGCCAGTCTGATGGGTGGATTCGGTGTTTCGGGCTGCTCGATTTACGATGAGCGATTCAGAGCGCTTCACATTGGCTAAGGTGGCTGCGGTTTCTTCCTCCGAAGCCCACCTGTTCCTATGATCAGTCAGGGCCTCCCTCCGGGGCCAAGTTGCTGTTTCTACTTCCAAATCGAGGACGCGCAGGCTGTCCGCCCCTTCCTCCTCCAGAGGCCCCTAGCAGGTGTCTTCTCCCCCAAACCCGGCTTAAGTCGGTCCGCCCCCTCCCGGCAGCTCCTCACTCCACCTCCATAAAGCAGGTGCTAGCCCAGCTCCCGCCCCGCCTCACCTGCGGGCTGCCGAGGTGTCGTTGGGGAAGCCCATCCTGTAGAGGGTCACAACTACCGCTCCGCCGAGGCCGAGGTTGTGCTGCAGCGCGACCTTCGCCCCCGGAACCTGCCTCCGGCCCGCCTCCCCGCGCAGCTGCCAGCACAGCTCTGCGCACTGCGCCAGGCCTGCCAAGTCAAGCACAGAGACACAGAGTGAGCCAGGCCGAATCAGTCACCACCGGAGCGAGCAAGCGGAGGACGGACAGCGCAGGCTAGAGGGCTGGGGCGGCCCCGCCAGGCCAGGGACTGACGGCGTCACTCCCCTCTACCCCCCTGCCAAACCCCGACTCTTTCGTCGAGAGGAGGCTCTGAGCCAGCGCAGGCTCAGCGCCCCCTGCACCTCCCTCCCTCCCTCCCTCAGGCTCCCAGCCCTCGCATACCCTCACCCCACAAGCAGTAGCCAAAGACTATCCATTTCACCTCGACCGCAGTCTCGCATAGATTTCACCCGACAACCTCTCCTGTCCATTTCACCTCAGCAGCATCTCTCACAGGAGCCCAAGCTTGGCCTGCCTCCCGATGCCCATACATCGTTTCCCGTCCCACCTCCAGGCTTCGTACCCCCTGTGCCCCCTGCCTGGAATGCACTCCCTTCACCTCTAGACTCCTTAGCTGCCCTCAAAGCTTAGCTCAAGGGCCCCCTCCGAAGCAATCTGGAAACAGGTAGATACCAACCCAGAAAGGGCTGAAATGCCAAACCGCGCGGTCTGGTTTATTCCGGAGAATGCTGAGAACCATTAGAGTAGCAGAAGAGGAGCCCTTCCTTTCTGAGCAAGCCAGCGCCCTGCCCTGGTTTGGCTATTTGGGAGAATCAGTTCAAAGGGGATGAGACTGGATCCTGAGGGAAGCCCGGTGAGAAGGGACAAGATTCCCTCATCTACCAAACAAGTCCTACGAGACCCCCAAGATTCCTTCCAGCCGCCCGGAAGGATCTATGGTGGCGCTATGAAATATGCAGAAAATGGTGATCCTCAGCACCAGGCTTTTCCCTTCCCTGCCTCCCAAGTTCTCATTCAACATTGCCGTCTTTGCAGTCTTCTTATTTTTATCCTCACTCCTCAGTTAGTGCTAACCTGGCTCCAACTGGCCTGACTCCACAAAGACAGGCACTCCCCACTGGTAACCACAGTGCCCTAAGCTCTAGAAACCCCATCTGAAAGATAAGGGAACTCAGGGAGGCTAGCCTGGGGCAGGGGCAGGGACCAAATCCAAAGCTCTCCACTTCCCCAGATATATGCCATGGGACCTCAGGGGACCTGAAGTACTAGGAAGAAGGCCAGACCAGAATCTCATCTAACTACACAGCCTAATGGCAAGAGTGTCAGCTAGCCAGCTCTGTGTGTGTCTCTGGCTCTCATGCACAGGCTATGTCCCTTTTTTCCTTATAATTTTTCTCTTCTACAAGCTGACAGCAGATGGGACATTTAGATCCTTCGGCCTTTTCATTTTTTATTCCCTGAACAACCTTTCTGGGTGAAGAAGAGTTAAATATAGCTCTAACCTCTGGGAACAACAGAAATCAAATGTGGGATCTCAGAAATCCATTTGCCAAGAAACTCACAACCAGTTATTCAAATACAAAACATTTCTGGACAAATGGCCCTTTGTTTTAATTTCCTTATATAACCATCCTCAAGAAAGGGCTTTTCCCCTGGGGATGGGGGGGGGGGGGGGAGACATGCTGGAAATACACATGGCAATAATATAAGTGAAGGTTCATTATTTAGCTCATTCTATTCCCATTATCTGACTAATGGAAATGAATAGATAAATTGTAAAGGTGTTAGATTATACTATTCAATCTCCTTTTTTTTTTTTATTAGAATGTCCATCCAGGAAGCATGGTGTAGTAGATAAAGAACTGGCCTCAGAATCAAAAGCTCTGGGTTCCAGACAGTTCTCTTCTACCTACTGGCTGTGTGACCCTGGGCAAGTCTCTCGCAGCACCCAGACAACTATCTAAGACTCTGAGGTGTAGAGGTGGCCTTCACAGGGGAAGTTCCTCACAGAGAAAATCACAGATATGGTCCAAAAAACAAGGCATTTGCTCAAAAAACATTTACTAAACACCTGCCCAGCTCTCTTCAATGGTCTGTGCAAGAGTGCTATGGCAGATAAAAAGAGGAAAAAGAGATACTTCAAAGAGCATAGTAGGAAAGAAACAAAGATAAATCAAGGCAGAATGTCCTGGGTACATAAGAGGTATAAGTGGAGTGAGAAGTATTCAAAGAAGTAAAAATCATTTCTGACCAGTGGATCAGAGAAAAGATTCTTGGAGAAAGTATCTGACCAGAGGGAGTATCTAGAGAGGTGAAGTGGATAGAACTCCAGCCCTACAGTCACAAGGACCCGAGTTCAAATGTGGTCTCAGATCCTTCCTAATCTGGGTAACCCTAGGCAAGTCACTTGGCTCCATTTGCCTAGTCCTTACTCTTCTTAGAATTGTTACTAAGACAGAAAGTAAGGGTTTTTTTAAATGGTATTTGGGTCTTAAAGGACAAAATTTCAATAGAAGGAGATGGGGCAGCCCTGAATCTTGGGACCATGATTTCTGAGAGGTGAATTTTCACCCTATCTTGCTCAGAAAAAAAAAAGCCAACAGGCTTCTTTCCTATCATCTCCAAACCATGCCACCTTCCCCTTCCAAACCCTTTCTAACTCTCTCCTTCCAAAATGTGTTCTCTTCCCCTATTAAAGGGGTCTAGTGTAGGCCCTTTTAAAAAAAAGAAGAGTACTGCCTGGGCTTGATTCTCCAGTGCTCAGCACAGGTCCTAACACATAGAAGCTTCCTCATCCATTCATTCTCTGGTGGGGAAGTGGAAAGACAGTGTAGGTAGAGGCAAGGGTGTAACTGGGGACTGCCCAATGGAGGTGTGTTTGGCTGGAGTTGCAATAGGTGAAAGGGGTTACGAATCAGGACTGGAAAACCTGGCTAGATCTAGGGCAGAGGTTCTTCCTCTTCTTTGTGCTCCTACGGCAGTTGGCCCTTCTCAGGATGCATCAACTAAAAGGAAATCCAGGGGCAGAAGAAATAAAGAAGTCCTTGTTTCCACATCCACATTACTCCAGGGTTAGGAAACCCCAATCAAGAATACCAGGACTGTTGAATCTAGCTCTTAGACAGTGGAGGACAAGGAAAAGGCTGGGGGCAGGGCAGTGCCAGCTTCATCCAGCGGACAAGTATAGGTGGATTTGAGAAAGAGGGATCTTCATCAAAAGTGAGAAGGTGACTGCAATATTCCGAGGGAGGTGAGAACTAGGGTAGTAAGAGTAAAAAATCAGATTCCTCAGTTCTATCAACATTCTACTGGTCAGCCCCTTCAACAAGATACCTTGGGCCTGAGTAGAGAGGGGAATTTAGTCTGTAGATGCCCCAGAAAACCTAAGCAGATAATCAGTTCTCCATATGATAATCACTATTGCCACAAAATCTGGTTTTGAAATGCACAGCACAGTTTTTTAGCAGATAAACTTTCCTCATACATTTTTGAGTTTGTTTGTTTTTTAAATATTAACTGTAAGCCAAAGAGCTTGACCACCTCCTGACAAGACTCTAAAATTCATTATTTAATAATGTAATAATGGTTTGTAAACAATGAGGAAAGGTAGCAATGATCACAAAAATCCAACAGTTTTATCAACCACAGATAAACCAAATTACCCTAAAGTCCTTTTGTGGCACAGGCTTAGAGATAAGGGTAATACTGTATATGCACTTTCTCCAGCCTTGAGCAAAGTCCCTGATGCACTCTCTTGATATTCCTGGATGAGGGCTAAATGATGGTATGGGGAATTGGGCTCAAAATAGGCTCAATAGCCAGAGCCAAAGAGGAGCCACTAAGGTCAGCCTCCATTTAAATGCTCCAGGACCCCTTTGCTCTTGGTCTTGTAGTGTCTAACTTTTTATCAACAACTTGGATGAAGACAGAAGAAAGGCCAATGAAGTTTACAGATGACAAGAGTCCAAAGTTTCTAAAGGTCTTGATGGACCAGAGTAACCTCGGCTAAATCTAATAGGTGAAATTCATCGGGATCAAATGAAAGTCTGAGGGTTGAAGTCCAAAAATCAATTTTACAAGTATAAGATGAGAGAGCCTTGGAAAGAAAGTAGCTCACCCAATAAAATCAGGGGATTTGGTAAGATAGTGAACTCAATCTAAGTAAATAATGATACTGCAGACAAAATTCATTTCTATTAAGAAAAGCATTGCTTAGTAACGCTGATCACAACTAAGTAAGAGGACTCTTCTGCCACTTACAACCTACAGTAATCTCAGCAAGTCACCTCTCTGGCCCCACTTCCTTCCCTGAAAAGTGAGGGGGTTGGATATATTGCCTCTAAGGTCTCTGCTAGCTCTAAATCTATGACCCAAATACATCATTCTAACATTGTGTTGCATTCTGGGCAACAACTTGGTTTGGGAAACACATGACTATCAAACAACACCCAGAGAACGGCAAGGAGGTTGATGAAGACACAATAAAAGCAGCCAAGGATGTTTTATTTGCCTAAAGAGCAGACTGGAAGCCAGAAGAAATACTGTCGGGCATTTGAAGGGCTCTTGTGGATCTTTGTTCTGCTTGGCACCAGAGGGCAAACCAAAAGCAATGTGGAGAAAGCTGAAAAGCAGCAGATTTCAGGTAGATTTAAGGAAAGACTTCCTAACCAGAGAAGGAGACCACCTGCCTCCCACCCAGGGTTTACCACTGGCCTGAGGGCTCCACGCAAGAGATTTCTGAAAGGAGATTCAGGTACAGAATGGCTCTGCTGGCCTCTGGAAGAAGGCCTCTCTAACTGATACTAGGATATCATCAAAAGGAAAGGCAATCTGTTTCAAACATGGCTGTTATGAGATTTCATATGAAAAATTAGCTTGCTTCCCCAAGAACTCACTCGATAGGAGCTGATGAGAACAAACCTGTCACTGAAAATTCACTGTCTAGCTCAAATGCCAAGCACTGGATAGCCTCCAAGTTGTCCAATTTTCCATTTCTATAGACTTATTCAGTATCAGCTCTTAGCTTTTAGCCAAGTAAAAAGGGTTACATGCTTTAGGAGTTAACTTTTCAGCAGGAATATTATAACTGTACATTTCTAAGTAGTTTGGCTGGCCAGGCCTGGAAAAAAAAAACGATTTCCAAGATACTTCCAAGAGGAATCTATGTTTATGATTACGTTTATTAATTCCAAGCAGATGGACATTATTTTAGCTGCCCCCCCCCATCCTTTAACATGGAGCCAAGTAATTGTTAATTCCATTCATAAAGATAACACCAACTTTGCCAAATTGGATCTCCCTCATCCCAAAACATATCAAATACAGCGATGGAAATCACTGGAAGGCAGCCATCAATCATTAACCATGTTTAAGTTTTCCTTTTGCTATTTATTTAAGATATCAAAATCAGATGCAAAGGTCACAAAGGCAACGCTCCCAAACCCTCTCACTTGAACATGTATTGTGTAAGAGAATGCTAACTCCCAAGCCTCGTGACAGGCCAAGGAGATCAAATCACATTGCACTGAGTGCTTTAGGGAACCACTTATTGCTCAACTGGAACCTTTCATCTGGAATAAGTACCCTCTCACAAGGAAACCAATACTTCGCTGCTTCAACTGTTTCTTTAAAATGCTCTCTTAGAGGGAGGCAAACAAGGAAGCCTGTTTCCAGCTTAAAGCAACAGTCAGACATGGCACAGAGACCGAGGCCCAAGAAATCCTAAGGAAGCTTCCGATCAAACGGCAGCATGAGTTCTCACAGCGAGAGACCAATTCACAAGCATTTATTAAGCACCTGCTGATGTGCGTGGCATGGGAGATACAAGTATAAAGAATGAAAGAACTACTGACGGAAATGAGCTGATGGGAGGGATGGCAAGCTAATAGGAGAGACAAGAACACATTAGAATGAATAACAATAGCTAATGTTTCTATAGCCCTTACTGGGTGCCAGGTACTATGCTAAGTGCTTTACATGTATTATTTCATTTGGTCCTAATGACAGCCGTGGGAGGTAGGTAGGTGCTATTATAATCCCCATTTTACAGAGTAGGAAACAGAAAAACAAAGGTTAAGTGATGTAGCCAGGATTATGCAGCTAGTGAATGCCTGAGGCTGGAACTGAACCATAAAAATAGATCGTAAATATAAAGTGAATACATGGATCATGGGGATATGATTGGGGACGTAGACTCTAAATGATCACCAGAGTGCAAACATAACAGTATGGAAATGGGCCTTGATCAATGACACACGTAAAACCCAGTGGAATTGCACGTCAGCTACGGGAGGGGTTAGGGGGAGGGAAGGTAAAGAACATCAATCATGTAACCAAGGCAAAATATTCTAAACTGACTAAATAAATTTTTTAAAATAAAAAAATAAAGTTTTACTCAGAAAAAAACATATATATATATATATATATATATATATAAAGTGAATAAAGCAGAAAGACCCCAAAATATGATCACTCAGACATTGCATTGCAAAGCAGTCCAAGATGGTGAGTTTTCCCCAGGGAAACCCTTCTGTATTCTGAAATTAAGTAACCCTCCATAGTTTTCTCTGGCAGTGTAGATGCCTATAGTTGGTACTTATGACATACTGGGAGAGTGGAAGTGTGAATTTTAAAACTACTCCACCCTACGCAGGCCGTACTTTAGAAGATTTGATTTAGCTATTTCCTGATTTGTAACAATGGAGATACTTGGTCTAACAGAATCAGGTCTTGGGAACACTACATTCCTCCACCCTACTTGGTTTAACGAGGTCAGAAATGTCTGCACCCATACTCAAGGATCAAATATCTAAGAAGATGGTCTTCAACAGACATGGGCAGAAACAGCTGACAGACCCCTGGGCTGTCCTAAGTCAAGCTAAGCTAACATTGGTACAGATGAGATGCAGGAAAGTGAAGTAAAACCATCTATATAAAGAACATCACTTCCTCTCTTCAACTGTCCCTGGAGAGGTGGCTCTACCTGGCAGCATGCTAAGCGTTCTGACATCTTGACATGGTGGCAGCTATTTGTCTGGGTTTTGATGGTGAGTTTGCCCTTGAGCTAATTCAGGTTCAGGTATCTTGGCTGAGCCCTCTTGGAGTTCAGGCTGATTCCTTCCTCTTTTACTCTCCAAAACCTTACCTTCCTAAAGCCTCTAATCTTCCCCCTGGCACAAGCCAGGAGGGAGAAATCCTACACCCTTTCCTTCGCCCTTCTTCTTAATTACTTTCCACTATATTCATTAAATCACCATAAATGTCCAGCTGACTTGGGTATTTTTTTTATTTGGGATATCCACAGCGACCAATAATTAATATAGTTTAGGTCACAATGCTAAAATTATCCTTTACATAAGGGACTGGACCCTCAATGCCACCGGCAGACAGAATTCCTAGGGCTTCCCATGGTACTTGACCATGTTTCAGGCAAACAAGATATCTAGCTGCTGCCTGAACCTAACAAGCCATCTCCTTCCTCCATGAGGTGCCAGGTCTATCCTCCATTCCTAGAATAAACCCCCCTTCCTTCTCCTTGACTCTCTTGTCTCTTTACCTTTCTTCAAGGATAACTCAGAGGCCATGTCCTCTAACAAGCCTTCCTTAATCCCCTGATTTGACCCTTCCCTCCTGAAATTTTCTAGAGAACTTTGGTATCTCCTTTGCCCCATTACTCCCTGCAGCAGGTACACACCAAACCCAGAGGCCAAAGTCAGGTAACCAGAGTCTGCAGTATTATCCCTGATAATACACTACTTCCCTCAGAGGGCCACTGTGCAAATTCTGTAGCACTACATAAATCCAAGCTACTGTTGTATTATTATTATTGTATCCCCCAAGAAAATGCAAGTTGCCCTAGACCCAAGAGTTCTATATCCAACACAGAATTGGCCAGTGAGATAATCACATTTAAACGTGAAGAGTGCATTAGAGAATCATATAAAGGAACCCTATGTTCAGGAGTGAGGGATGGTACCCTTGATGTAAAAGACCAGCCCTACCAGCATTTATATTCTGTTGAGTTCCTTAAAAAAGCTAACAGTTGGGCAACTCAAAAAGTTAGAATAATCTCTCCCTCCCTGTGCCTTCCTTCGAGGTCTATCCCAAGGGCCACTGGGACCAAGAAATCTTCCACATGCCAGCTCCCTGTGCTGCCTTCTCCCTTATATCTGCCCCGATCCCCCTCCCATGATCCTTCTCTCCTCCTTTCTCACTCTGACCACCATTAGTCTCACAGCTCCGGCAAGGACCCTTCTTCATCCAGTTCTCTGTGACACTCCTCCTCCTCTTAGCAAGTAGCCTGGGCCCAAGTGATTTGCCAATGATCACATAGCAAGTCTTGACCCTGCATCAGCCTACGAGGGGCCAGACCCCGTCCACCTCTCACTTTGTCCTTTATAAGTGGTTAAGGGTGATTCTGGCCTCATGCAGTTCAGAAGCATGGATGGAGAAAAAAGACTGACAGTGTGATGGGTGAGCCAAAGGGTCCGGGGCTCAAACTAAGCCAGCCATAGGGGCAAACATCGCATCAGAGTCCTCGTGCACAGCTCCCAGAGCTTTAGAGCTGGGAAGCCCTAGAAAACAGTAAGAGTTGAGCAGCTTGGCATATTTCCCAAACCACTCTCTGAGCATTTTCAGAGATCAGCAGATTTCCTGTGATTTCTCAATTTGCTGGGTCAAAGTTGAAGAATATTCCCACAAAAAGAAAAGCGTCTCTGTCCTTCTCGCCGCCTCCCAGCCTTCAGAGATCAGAGACGACCTCCCTGAATGGAAGGTTTCTATGCTGTAGGCTTGGAGTTCACTCTTAGTGCGCGTTCCTTAGGCAAAGGCTGTCTGTGCCTTTCTTTGTAGGCGCAGGATATGGCAAAAGTGGCTTTTAATAAATGTTTGTTGACTGTTTCTTAGCAGAAGATGCAAACGTGGCCAGTTTAATTCAACAAACATAACCACATGCATGTTTTAAACTGGTAGTTGAGCAGAAAGTACAGCACTGAAGTGCTTAAGCCTATTTGCCCTAATTGGGTGGCATTAAAGCAACTAGGAACATCGCTTCGATCCAGACACCACATTTTTAAAGCTAATTCTATGGAAATGTCTAGCTCCTACCCAACTGGTATGATCTCATGCCTACACTGAGCCCCTTCTGGTCTAGACAGCAACCTCACACAGCCCCACACAGCCAGGCCTCCCTCCAGCAGCACGCTTGGAGGCCGTTGCAAGCTGCATTTTCCGATTCTCTCAGAACCCTACTGTCATTTGCCATTGAGTAGAGCAACACCCGGGAGGTCATCATCCCAGCCAGGTCTTTTTCCAGGAAGCTAAATTCTGCTTTGGATGGCACTCCAACCATTGACTGCCCATGAGATGTCCTTGAAACGGGGCCAAATTGTCGATAGAGGAATAAACATTTACTTTTCAGTAACTGTCAGTCAGGGTTTCCACGGTCTCCTCCAAAGAACAACATTATCACTCAACTCTCCCACAGAGACCGAAGCCGAATCGACTCTCAGTGAAGAGTCGGGCACCAGAATGAGCCACACCAAGGACTGATGGAGGTTCTTTCTCTCTTCCCTTGGTAAAAGCGCAAGCTCTCATCTGGCAAAAGTGGTTTAGGCCTAGTCCAAGCTACCAACAGGAATGCAGATTAAATGACCACCCAGGCTCTGAAATGGTCCTCTCCACATCTGCACCTGCTACCTCCCCCATGAAGCTTTCTCTTATTGCAGTTTTACGTGGTCAATCAACTTCTCAAATTTCTCCTATACACAGAATTTGAATCAGTTTCCCATATACTCCTTTTATCAAGGGCAGAAGATACCCCTTGTTACTTCTTTATTTCGACAGTGCCCAACAGTCTCTCAAAAACAGTGAGGGCTTTGGGGAAAGCTGGGCAACTCAGTGGATGGAGAGCCAGGCCTAGAGACAGGAGGTCCTCTGTTCAAATCTGGCCTCAGATACTTCCTAGCTGGGTGACCCTGGGCAAGACATTTAATCCCCATTGCCTAGCCCTTACCATTCTTCTGCCTTGGAACCAATATTGATTCTAAGACAGAAGGTAAAGGTTTAAAAAAGGCAGTTTGCTATATTTAGCTAAATCCCCTGTATACTTTTTTTACCTTCTGGGGGACTAGTTAGTAGCATAGAAAACTAAGGAAGGGTAATAAGAAGAGTCTAGAGTCAAGTTGATGAAGACGTGGCACACATGCCGTGACATACTGGAGGGTGGCTGCTCCATTCCCCCTCTCCACCATTCCTGAGGATATATTTTGCATGCCTCATCCCTCTGTCCAGCAGATCAATACAAGCACTTCCTCTGCTCTCTGGGGTAAAGCGGGGGGAGGGGGGGGGTCACAGGCACCTTGAAGGTATAATTTGGGCACTGTATCTCTAAAAGGTTCACCAACACTGGTCTAGAGTTTACAATGTGATAAGTCCTCTGCTGAGTGCTAGACTCCCTGCAGTGGGGAAGCACATGCTGGCTGGGCTGACCCAAGCTCTAGAGTCTACAGAGCTAATAAAGTTTTTAGTTCCATTCATAAAAAGAAGGAAAATTGGGGAATTATCATTCTGTCTTGGACACTAAATTTAAATTTCATGAGTAAAACCAAATAGTATATTTTCAAATAGTTTCAATTACTTGATAAAATAGTAAAATATTGAAGTTTCCATCTCCTATACACCTCATACAAAATGTTATATATAACAAACATCTTCAAGAGCATGAAGAAGGGAAGTTACCCTAATAAATATGGCATTTTCTTGGGTCAGTAAATTGAGCCCAATATCATGATGTGGGCATAATCCCCTCTCATGCTATAACTCTCACAAGTAGCACTCAGAGCAATGATTTGCCTCGTCTCCCATTTTCCAAAGCTGTACCTTGAAATTCTTTTGAAAAAATGCATTTGGCAAAGTGAGGCCTGCTCTGGACTACCTCTTTATCTCTTGCCAAAATAAAGCTTGACCTCTGCCCCTGACAGTCCCACTCTCTCGGCGTTGGAAGCCTGGGTCCAGTGGCACGAAAAATTGTTACGTATGGAGACTTCCTCAGCTGCATTGGATGGCCGTGTTGTCCTTTGTGCTCCAACATGCCCTAAGCACTCCACAGTGCTTTGCTGCGTCGCCCTCTCAGCTGTTGAACCTTCTTATTGGTTTCTTCCATCTATTCAGCCGAAGCAATCTTCACATGCTGGGTGAGCATGTGGGGTGTATGGGGTGGGGTGTATGGGGTGCTCAGGGAGGGGTAGTATCTCTGGTATGGAGGGCTTGTCGTGCCCTCCTAGGGCAGCTCTCAGCCTCTGACCCCCACCTGACACCCAGCTCTCACTTGTGGCTCCCAGTAGCTGCTAGCATGTGGCAGCGGCCACGCTCCGGGCAACGGCTTCGACAGGCTGGCCAAACCTTGTGAGGGCAGCCATCGGGTCGTCGACCCATGGTGAACCAGGGCTTTGCTCAACCTAAGATTAATAAGTATAAAATCTGTATTGGGCTTACCTGTAGCCCCAAGGGGGTGGCCCTTGGAAATCAGTCCGCCGCTGGGGTTTACAACCCACTTTCCTCCATAAGTATTGTCTCCTCTATCAACCAGTTCTCCTGCCTTTCCTAAAAAATAAAAGTCAAAGATAAAAATGAAGCCAACAACAGAAATGCTTCTTAAGGTTGATGTTCCAATTGGGAATTTATTTAAGCAAACATTTTGGATCAAAACAAAAAGAATTTTATCCAGGAACTGGTGCCATCATAATGTACATGAAAAGAGTCATGAAACATTCCAAAATCAGATGATGGGAAGTTGTAAGGAACAAACTTGGGACCCAGGAAAAGAAAGAAAGCGAGAAAAAGTCCCCCTGCTCCTCGTAGAAGTAAGAGATCTGTATGGGCGGAGTGTTTCTATATGTTGGTTGGTTTTACTGACTGGCTTTCCTTTTCCTCTCTTTCTTTTTTAAAAATTATTTATGATTAGGGATGGTACTCTAGGAGGGATGGCATGGGGAAGTGAAGGATATAGCAGGGAAGAAATCTAGGCAATGTGAAAAATCTATTTTGAAACTTCTATAGATTGCTCCTAAGACTTGTGGATGGTTGATGGTTCAGTGGATGGAGAGCCAGGTCTAGGGATGAAAGGTCCTGGGTTCAAAGTGGACCTCAGACACTTCCTAGCTGTGTGATCCTGGGCAAGTCACTTAATCCCCATTGCTTACCCTAACCACTCTTCTGCCTTGGAACCAATTCACAATATTGATTCTAAAATGGAAGGTAAGAGTTAAAAAAAATAAAAAAAGGAATGAACCAGAGACAAGGACTATCCCTTGGTACTCTAACATGAATAATGATAGTGCACGTGTATCTCCCTCTTTATACATAGACCCTAGACTGAGAGGCAAGCAGGGCCCTCAGGCTACAGCATAGCTTTCTCATTTGACAGAGGAAGCCACTGAGGCACAGAAAGGGGAAGGATGCCCCACAGACACACAGGTACTAAGTGAAATCAGGATTTGAACTCAGATCCTCGGATCTCATTACTATTTCCCACACTCCTATACTGCCTTTACATTTAGGGGGGGTGGTTAGTGTTGAACCACCTAATTGGAGATGAAGATCACAGTCAAAAACTAGAGACCCAGATCACAAACTCTGAGGAACTGGACATTTATTCCCCAGCCACAAGGACTATAATGCACCATCTCATCAAAGCTGCACAAAACCCTGAAGGCATCTAGTTGGACCCCAACTCAAACAGAAATCCCCTCTGCAGCATCCCCATCAAACGGCTGCCTCGTCTCCTTCGAAGGTACCCAGGGAGGCTCTTCCCAACCAGCCCTTTCCACTTCTAGCCACATCTCAATATCCACAAGTCCTGACCGACATTAATCCAAAGGCTGCTTCACTAATGCTTCTAGCCCTCACTCCTCGTTTTGTCCTCTGGGGCCAAGCCACCCAAATCCAACCCCTCTGCCTCAGGACAGCCCTTCTGCTCCTTGAAAATAGCTCTCAAAACACACAGAATTTTTGGGCTTGGAGCCTCAGGACCCACAGAGTCCCACCTGCACCTGAACAAGAATCCGCTTCCCCAACACCCCCAACATCCCCAAAAGGTGATCTTCCAGACTCTCCTACTTCCTTACTTAGCTACCACCTTCAATGGTCCTCCTTCCCTTCCTCCGTATCCCCAATCAGTGGATGATGGTCCTCCAAATCTATGAAGACAGTTACTATGTCTCCCTCCCCATCCCAAGTCTTCTCCAAGCTAACCATCCACTGTTCCTGCAAAGAATCTTGGCAGCTGAAAAAAAGGTTCAAGGAGAAAAATCACCTCGATTACTTTATGTGTTGGATTTGCTGTTTTCCTCCTTTGATGTTGGGGCCCGCTCTTCACATAGGCCTTAGGAGTGCTTGGCCCACTTACTGCCTAGACTTGTGCCCAGTCTGCAAACAGACAAATGCCACCTCACTCCAGGAGAAATGGAAATAGCCCTCAGGAAGACTGAAGAGCCTTCTCTCTCAGCTATCCCTCAAGGGTCTCAGTACACACTGGCCCAGCAGGCTGCCCAGAAGAGCCAGAAGACACATCAGCCTCCTCAGATCAGATTCAGAAGCTGAATATCAGAGCTCAGAGGACCCTGGAAGGCCCCCTGAGCCCCATGTCTAAGTGTGAATCCCACGCACGACGTCCTTGATTGGTGTACATGGCACGTCCACATGAACATTTCCAGTGACAAGAAGCTCTCTACCTTCCATTTTCTGACAACTCAGCCTTATAAGAAAATGGTGAACCAGGAGGACCTTATACAAAGACAGATACAGTGTGGCACAATTAAACATAATGACTTCTCTACTAGCAGCAATGCAATGACTCAGGACAATTCTGTGGGACTTATAGGAAAGAATACTCTCCATATCCAGAGGAAGAACTGTGGGAGCGGAAACACAGAAGAAAAACAACTGCTTGATCACATGGGTCGATGGGGATATGACTGGGGATGTAGACTCTAAACGATCACTCTATTGCAAATACTAATAATATAGAAATAGGTCTTGATCAATGACACATGTAAAACCCAGTGGAATTGCTCATTGGCTATGGGAGGGGGTGGGAGGAGGGGAGGGAAAGAGCATGAATCATGAAACTATGGGGAAACATTCCAAATTAATTAATTAAATAAATACACTTAAATTAAGAAAAAAGAAAATGGTGATTATGTGCCCCCCCCCAATCTTAAGTTCAATTTGATTTGTATTTTTTGGTGCCCATTATGTGGTGAGCACTGTGCTAGACAATGAGGAGGTAAAGACGAACACTAATAGTAACCCCTATCCATAAGAAGCTTCCATCCTTCTGGGAAGATAACACTATTCACCAGTCGATCAGCACATATGAAGCATCTATCATGGGTCACACACTGGCAATACTGACAAAAGCGAAGCCAAGCCTGCCCTTGAGGAACAAGGAACACAGTGAGTGAACCCAGCCAAGAACATCCGCCACAGAGGGGCAGGGAATGGGACTGGGATGTCACTGATGTGGGCAACTCTGAAAGAGGAAGCTCACGTCCCCCATGCAAGTCAGCGCCTACCCCTAGCTTCTGGAAGCCCTGAAAGGGCAAGTGACCTGCCCAGGGACTCCTAGGTGGTGTTGGGGACAGGCCTCGACCCCAGGTCTCCCTGGCCCGCCATGCCCTGCCTCCTTTTATATAAAATCTATTCAAAGTCAAGACCAGGTCATTTAGGAGGTTGGTGTCACCAGTGGGTGGGGAGATCAGGAAAAGCCTCATTCACCTGGGTGGCATTAGAACCAAGTTCTGATGGAAATAGCCCTCTGAGACACAGGTGTGAATAGGGGCACATTCTAGGCCTGGGGGACAGCTTGCACAAAGTCACGATCTGGAAAATGGAGTTACAGATTGAAAAGCAGCAAGAAAGCCAGTGTAGCTGGACCAAGGATTAAACAGAGAGAAGTAAGGCTCAGTTGGAGTCAAGCTATGACGGGCTTTAAATGCCAAATGGAGGAGTTGGCATTGGATCCAAAGGACAGAGGGAGCCACTGGAGCTTCTTGAGCAGAAGATCTGTACCTTAGGAATAGCAGTCTGGCCGTGGGGTCAAAGAGGGGACTGTGAAGACAGACCGAACATGGAGAAACCTTTTAGAAAGCTACCAGGGGGGCAGCTAGGTGGCTCAGTGGATAGAAAGCTAGCCCTAGAGACAGGAGATCCTGGGTTCAAATATGGCCCCATAGACACATAGCTATGTGAGTCTGGGCAAGTCACTTAACTCCTATTACCTAGCCCTTACCACTCTTCTGTCTAGGAAACAATACCCAGTTTTGGTTCTAAGATGGAACATATGAGAAAAGGAAGAAAGGGAGAGAGAGAGGGAGAGGGAGAGGGAGAGGGAGAAAGAGAGGGAGAGGGAGAAGGAGAGAGGGGGGCAGGGAAGGAGTGAGGGAGAGAGAGGGAGAAGGAAAGGAAGAGGGAAAGAGAGAGAGGAAGGGATAGAGAGAGAGAAGGAGAGGGAGAGAGAGGAAGGGAGAGAGGAGGGAGAGGGGGGAGAGAGGGAGAGAGGAAGAGAGGAGAGGGAGAGATTGAGGAAGGGAGAGAGAGGGAGGAGGAGAGAGAGAGACAGAGAGACAGTGAGAGACAGAGAGAGAGACAAAGAGACAGAGAGAGAGACAGAAGGGAAGGAGGGAGGGAGGGAGGGAGGGAGAGGGAGAAGGAAAGAAAGAGGGAGAGAGAGAGGAAGGGATAGAGAGAGAGAGGGAGAGAGAGAGACAGAGAGAGAGAAGGGAAGGAGGGAGGGAGGGAGGGAAGGAGGGAGGAGGGGGAGAGATGAACGAACAAATGAACAAACAAACTGATTGTCCAAAAGAGAGACAGAGAGGGTCTGAACTAGGAGAATAGCTCTGTAAGTTTAAGGGGGAGAAGGCAGGTGCAAGAGATGTTGTATAGACAAATCCATGAGTCCAGACCCCAAAGAGATACATGAGAGAAGGTGCAAAAGGATCTGTATATCCAAAAATATTTGTAACAGGATTGGATATAAAGAAGCCATCTTCCTATTGGGGATGACTAAACAAACCAATCTCTGCATGTAATGGAATATTCGGATGCCAATAAGAATGGACAAAAAAGACCATTTCCAAGGCAATTGGGAAGACTTCTATTAACTGATGCAGAACAAAGTGAGCAGAGCCAGGAGAACATTTCACACCATGATAACAACATTTTAGAGAAAAGCAACTCTGAAAGACTTTCAGAACTCCATCCATACAAGGATAAACCAAAAGTCGGAGAGGCTGAAGACAAAGCAGGCCATTTACCTTCTGCCAGAGAAGTGATGGACTGAAAATACAGAGGGGAACATGCATCTCTGGGCATGGCCAATGTGGGCTTTGTTTTGCTGGACAGTTAATGAGTTTCATTGGGGTGGGGGTGGGGGGGTCTGCAACTAATCAGATTGAGTCAGTGCTCTTACCTTCAGCACATAGTCCCAGAGCTTCATAAGTAAGGAGTTCATTGGAAGAGAAGCAGTCATGAAGTTCAATTACATTGATGTCCTCCGGCTTCAGACCTGACTTTTCATAGCACTTTCTGGCTGCTTCTTTACTTAAATCAAAGCCGACCTAAAGCCAAAAGGACACAAATGAATAGGATCGCTTAGGCAGAAATTGTTTACAGAAATGCAGCCTTTGGTTAACCTGTACATCCCTCCAATGACAGCCACACCTAAGGACTGTCAAAGGGGCCACATGCCGTCTTAGAGCCCTGGTGGGTTTCAGCTGGAACCAAAATGCAGGAGGCCCGGCATCTACTCACCCACTCACAAACAGACAACCCAAAGGCTTGTCTCCAGGAAGAGGCTCCAGGACATCCTTAGAATCTAGCAAGCCTTTATAACTTCAAAAACATACCTTATGTCTCTCAAACAACATACAATAACCAACTAATCTGTAGCCTGCCACATCCTGCCTATCACTAATTGACTGTGAGAGATTATGATCTTAACCAAACATCATGGCGGCCAATGAATCCCAAGACCCATAGAGCAACAGTCACTTCTGTGGCAGGGTTTGGGTATGAGATAGTAACCATGGGGTTAAGAAACAAAGTTAGGGCCAACCGACATGGGAAAGGCTTAAATGGACCTCTGCCCTTCTAACCTTCTTTAACAATCCAGTCTAGTAAGAGTAACCCAATTTGACTGGGCATTTTCCTCTTAACTGTTTGGAAGCCCTGAATTTGGCTAATGAGTTGATAACCACGTAGATCAATTTGTGGATTTTGTTTCAGACATGTTTAGGATTTTGCTGGTGTCGAGAACTCTCGGTGTTAAAAATCTCTCCATCAGAACATTGTGTACAATGTTCTGATGGAACAGACGCAATACTGGATGATGAACAACCGTGAATGACTTGGCCATTCTCAGCCATACGATGATTCAGGACAATTCAGGAGCACTAATGATGGCAAATGCTCTCGACCTCCAGAGAAAGAACTGAAGGAGATTGAAGTATACTGTTTTTTACTTTCTTTTTCTTGGGGTGGGGCTTAGTTTGGTCTGTTTTCTTTTACAACGTGACTAGTATGGAAACATGCTTTGCGTGATTGTACATGTATAAGCTATATCAAATGGCTTATCTTCTAAAGGAGAGAGGAAGGGAGGAAGAAAGAGAATTTGGAACCCAAAGTTTAAAAAAATAATGTTAAAAATTGTTTCACACATAATTAGGAAAATAAAATAAAAATGTTAAAGACCCTCTCCATCAATTGATTTCAGTCATTAAGTTTACAGTGTTTCAGGGCTGCCTTGGGACCTGAGAAGGTAGAAGGCTTTCTCATAGTCATAAAACTACCATATGCCAGAGGAAGCACCCCCTAAGCCCAAGGCAAGCCCTCTGCCCACAATACCACACGGACATGCATGTTAATTTAACAACTAGAGAGAAAATAAGTGTGTAATAACATATAATGCAACGAAAGTGTAAATGCAATTATCTTCCAAGGGAAGACAAAAGATATACTTAGTATTTCTCAGAAGAGAAGGCCTAAAGGGGAACAGAAAAGCTGTCTTTAAGTACCTGAAGGGTGACTATGTGAAGAAGGACCTAAAGGACCGACTTGATCTGCTTGGCCCCAGAAGAAAGAACTCAACACCATCAGAGTAAGGCATAACTGAGAGAAAGATTCAGTCTTTTTTCTTTTTTTTAGATCCTCACCTTCTGTCTTAGAATCAATACTGTTTATTGGTTCCAAGGCAGAAGAGTGGTAAGGGCTAGGCAAGGGGGGTTAAGTGACTTGCCCAGGGTCACACAGCTGGGAAGTGTCTGAGGCCGGATTTGAACCTAGGACCTCCCATCTCTAGGCCTGCCTCTCAATCCACTGAGCTACCCAGCTGCCCCCAAGATTCAGTCTTAAGAGAATAGATGTCAACTTCCTAACCATCAGAGCCATCCAAGAGGGGAATGGGGTCCACCCTCCCCACCAGCCTTCACATTTGAGCTCATGGGGACTCCTGTGTGGGTTCAGAGCCATTTCAGAGGTGCCCTCCTTGTGCATTTTCTGACATACCACTTTGATCATGCTGTTCTCTTTGAAGGTGCTCCCCATGTCCGTCACCATCTCTTGGGCCACAATCTCCACAGCTTGAGATTGCAGGTTATGCTTCCTTATAAATGTTTCGTTAGCCAGAATTGCTGCAGCCGCTCCATCAGAAGTTGGGCTGAGAAAAAGTAAAAGTAAAGATTGCTCTGAGGCAAAAGAAATAATAGTCATCCCCTCTCCCATCAGGTCAGTTCTTGGTGCCGTCCAAGTCAATTCTACAGCCTCATTCTGCTTCTACTTTGAACTGGTGGACCCCAGGGAAAAATAAGGAAGAAAACACATTGAATCAAATATACTCTTATTCTAGGAAAATATAAGAGACGCAAGCCTCCAGGAAACAATTGAAAAATTGGGTCTCGTTTCTCCATGCTCTCCCTACATTACAGAGGGTAACTGGGGAGGCACCTTCTACCACAAAAGTCTCTGAGGCCTAAACAAAGGCTTTGGGAATGTCCCTGTGGCCAAGGGCAGCTGCCAAGACTGCCACTAAGAGCCTACCTCTATGAACGCCAGTCCTCCCCAGAGACCTCTCTAGGCTCATCCTAGGACCTGGAGGGGAGTGGCATTCACCAGAACCCAATTGTGAGGGGCTGGATGGTCAGACTGCAGTCTCCTCTCAAGGGGCTTTCCAGCAAGGAAAGGAGCAAGTCCAGAACAATATGCCCAGCAAAGTAGGTGAGCTCTGCTTAGGGGTAAAGCTGGATCTTGGTCCCAAAGAGCTGAGGCTTAAACCCATCTCCTTCCTCTCCTCAAAGGGGGAAGGGGAAACTATAGCTGAGAATGGGGGACAAAGACAGCCTGATTTGGCTGGCAGAGCTCTGAGTTCTCCATAGATGGTGATTAAATGCTTCTTGGTGACCAAAGGGAAGATTCAAGGATGGAGAGAACATTTAATGGGAACTTAAATGTAGTATAAAAATTAAAGGTGATGGCACTGAGTTACTCTGATGGGCCACAGAGAAGCCACAGGGGAACGTCTCCCTAATCTCAGCAGACAGGCTTCTACTTGTTACAAGGAAGGGGCTCACGGGCTTAGGGGAAGTAGGGCTAGGCCAAGGGAGGGAGACACCAAGAAATGACTGAGGCAAAAAGAGAGAGAAAACTCAATGCCATCAGACTAGGCATAAACCATGAAAACTCAATAGAGAACCAAGAAACAGAGAAGTTCTCTGAGAGATGGCCACGTCTAACAGTTTGCAGAGCGAGATCAAAGGGAGGAATTGCAGAATGGTAGGAGGGGGTATTCTGGAGGGGGTGGCCTTTGGCCAAGAGTGGGTCTGTCCTCAGGAAGGAAGGTCCAAGACCTGGAGGGGGGCCCTTGAGACACCGAGATGGCTACAGATTCTCCACAGTGTCAGAGGGACTATTCTTACCAACAGTGTAAGCGAGTTAAAAAATCAAAGACTTTTGGGGACTTCATCACTTGGTCTATGCTGTACTCCTCCCGGAACTGGGAATACCTAGGTACAAAAAGGACAGTTAGGAGAGCACAGGAGACAGTGGCTATCAAGCTAGAGATTCCTAGAAGAAAAAAGGGGCCTTTCAGGGCAGCTAGGCAGCTAGGGAGGTCCTGGTTCAAATCTGGCCTCAGACACTCCCTAGCTGGGTGATACTGGACAAGTCACCTAATCCCCAGATCTAGCCCTTATTGCTCTTCTGCCTTGGTACCAGAATTAAAAATTCAATATGAGATTCAAGGAAGGTCCAGGGAGGGGAATGGCTTGTGCAAGAACCTTCACCTAAATGCATCTCCCCGTTTCCTTCTGCTGGCAGGCCTCAGAGGACTGGTTTGGTGCCCTGCGGCTCCTGGGCTCAGCAGCCCAGGCTCTGATCCCAGAGGGCCAGCAGGAAGAGTCATTTGGCTGTGATCTGAATGTCTGGGGCACCCCACACTCTTGCCCCTCCTCATCTCTCTATATGATGGCCTCCTCCTTAGGCTTCCTGCTTCAGGCCTCGTTGCACATGAACCCATTCATTCATTCATTCATTCATTCCCATGTGGGACTCTAAGTCTGTGCCAGGAACAGTGCTCCGTGCTAGACATAGAGACTGGATAAATGACTTGCTTCTGTAGATAAGACTAAGGGAGGCAGAGGGACAGAGGGGAAGGGGCCTGGGTTTGGAGGCAGAGAATAGAAGCTGTATTCTGGGACCCTGTTTTACTATAGGCAATGCATAAAGCTTTGCACATCATGGCGGGAAACCCTGGATTTTCATTGTCAGGCCTCTGGGATACTTACGGGTTATTGACTGAATGTTTGTGATTCTTCAAAGCAATTTTTGTAAAATGTTCAATTTTGGTACCTGCAGAAAAGGCAAGCATCCGTTAAAGGGTAGAAACGTCTCCCACCACTTTATTCCCAACATGGTAAGAAGAGGTAACGGTCCCTTCTCTCTCACTAAACCATCCTGCATTGCCTTCCCTACATGGAAAGCAGCACCAAACCGACCCACCACAGAAAAATCTATTTGTGATTCAACTGGAGGCTGATGGAGTAAGCAGAAAAAAATGCAGATGTTAAACCAGCCCAACCTCCCTGACACAAGTTAGTCAAAACTCATTGGTGGGAAGGAGCTGCCGGAAACCCTCCCAGAGGCCGGCTTCATTTCTTCTTTTTTTTAACCCTCACTTTCCATCTTGGAGTCAGTACTGTGTGTGGTTCCAGGGCAGAAGAGTGGTCAGGGCTGGGCAATGGGGGATGAGTGACTTGCCCAGGGACACCCAGCTGGGAAGTGTCTGAGGCCAGATTTGAACCCAGGACTCTGAGCCACCCAGCCAACTCCAGAGGCTGGCTTAATTTCTTTCTTTTTTATTTTTTTTTAAACCCTCACCTTCCATCTTAGAGTCAATACTGTGTATTGGCTTCAAAGCAGAAGAGTGGTAAGGGCTAGGCAATGGGGTTAAGTGACTTGCCCAGGGTCACCCGGCTGGGAAGTGTCTGAGGCCAGATTTGAACCCAGGACCTCCCCTCTCTGGGCCTGGCTCTCCATCCACTGAGCCACCCAGCTGCCCCCCTGGCTTAATTTCTAACATCCTCGGGACACCCTTAGTGCACAATCATTCTTTAAGGCCTGCAGACTGTCCTACCTCGTCCTCTCCCTCAAAGGGGAGACGTCGAGAGCAGAGCCCAGATCGGAGCCCAGGACATGGCGCGGTGCTTCCTCTAGCACATGGCTGAAAAGATGCCCAGCCTGAACTCAGCAGCAGCGCCCAGATGGCCTGCCTGGGCAGAGGGATCCAGAGGCTTTGGAGGGAACGAGGCTCCTGACGGCCAGGACCACAGGGAAGTGAGGTGGAGGCCAGCTGGGCCTGGCCAGAAGGAGCCCTGAGGGGGGCAGCCTACATCAGCTGAATGGAAGGAAGAGCTTAACAAACCCAGAGGCCTCCCAGGCCTCTGGAAGCATCCACCCAGCCTGGGAGGAACTTCAGAGCAGCAACCAAAGAGGAAGCAGCCCAACTTCCAAACTGTATCAATCTCCTCACTTTCAAAATGTTTTTAAAAACCACTTATAAGGGGCAGCAATGGGGGCAGCTGGGTGGCTCAGTGGAGAGCCAGGCCTAGAGACGGGAGGTCCTGGGTTCAAGTCTGGTCTCAGACCCTTCCTAGCTGTGTGACCCTGGGCAAGTCCCCTAACCCCCATGCCCAGCCCTGACAGCTCTTCTGCCTTGAACCCCTAGAGTATGATTCCCCCTATTTCAAACCACAGCCGGGCCCCTCATTTTATCCTGAGAGGCAGCACCTTGGAGGGCTCTCAAGGCCGGGTGGACACGAGCACGGGCTCTCCGCTTTGCGAGTCTCGGCCTCCTCTTTCTTCGTCTGTAAAGCTACGAGCTAGTTGCGGTAAGGAGAGCGGACTGTACTGAAAAGGCCCATTTTTCTACAATGGCCCATTTTCTGAGCTTCGTGAACATCCTGGGAAATAGACTGGGTGGGACTAGCCAGCCGCACGCAAGAGGAGGCAGCAGACCCTGCGCCCATTGTAAGGGGCCCATCGGCATGCAGGCGGCCCCAGGCAAGGCTCCGCAGCTGGGATGTTCATCAGACCCTTCGAGGGGCCCCACAGCCACCCCCACCCAGAGGAGGACTTGTTCCGGCCCGGGCTGAGACTTTAGACGAGCGCAGCCTCCCCGCATGACCGAAGCACAGCCGTGGGAGCAGAAGGCTCTGGGCCCGGGGGGAGGGGCGGGCCAGGGGGGGACCAGCTTCTCCTGGCTGTCTGCTGAAGGTACCGTATTTCTCCATGTGCTCTTTGCCGGCACAGCCAAAGAACTGAGCTGCTATGGGGGCCGAGGCCAAGCCGTACTTGTTCACCATCAATTCGACATGCTTGTCGATCGGGTTGGTCCTGTCCGTGTACTGGGGAAAAAAACAGAGATTCGAGGAGCTGAGCAAATGTCCCTTCTGGCGAAGAGTCAAGGGAGCCTGTTACTGTCTGGGGCAGACCTGGGGGAAACGCTGGGGGCGCCAGGGAGGGCGGAAGCAAGCGAGGGCCGAGGAGGACAGAAATGCCAACGCGGGAGGGAAGAGCCTGGTCACCAGATACACAGAAATTCCATTCCTTTGGATAAGCATTTATCAATCGCCTGCTAAGATAAGAGGAAGGCCCTGGACTGGGGCTGACGGTACAAACACCCAAACCCAGCAGTCCCTGGCCTCCGGGAGCTCACATCCTAGGCAGGAGGGCTGGATCTAGAGCCATGATGGTAAACTTATGACATGCGTGTCGGGACTGACACGCACAGCCATTTTTATGACATGCGACTATATGCGGGCTCAGCGCACCTCAGGGCCTGGAAGCTGCTGGGCTGCTGAGCCCGTAGTCATGGCCATGAGGTGGGAGGAGCCTGCTCGCTGGCCATGGGGCAAGGGGTGAGCAGGGGGTGGTGGGTGCCAGGCAGCTGGGGCATGTGGGGCTCCCATGGGGGCAGGGAGGAGGAGCTCAGGTACAGGCTGGCAGGCAGCAGCTGCTGCTCTCCCCAGGTCAGCCAGCTGGGAGGGGCAGGGCGGGGCCAGGCCTATGGAAGACTGGGCAGGGCTCAGGCCCACATGCCATGGAGGAGTGCCTGAAACTCATTACCAGACACTTTTAGCACCCTGAAAAATATAGCAATGGCTTTACTCACAATTTTTTCCCTCTACATACTTTTGTAAGACCTTATTCTCAGCGTTAAATAATATCAAAACCAACAAAAGAAACAAATTGACAGATGAAGTTGGTAGCCCTAACTTGGACTTGAAGTGTACAAAATACCAACCTTCAATTGAAGATTTAGCCAATGAAATTCAGCAACAAAAAAGTCACTAATAGGCAGGTTAGTTAAAGAATTCCCCTCCCCCTCACTTATCTTAGTTCAAGGTACCCCACACAAGTTAAATAATATCAAGACCAATAAAAGAAACCAACTGACAGATGAACAAAGAAGTCACTAAGCAGGTAAGTTAAATAATTAGTTTTTGGTTTATTAAACAGTTACATATTACAATTATACATTTTTGTTATTTAAACTATAAATATCACAAAATTATGGTGGTGGTTTTTTTCTCAAAGTGACACCCCCCCCCCCAGTTATGCTCAGTTTGTTGATGAATTTTGACACACCAAGCTCAAAAGGGTGCTCATCACTGATCTATAGACAAGAGAACATGAGCTCCATTGGTGTTTCTGAGGCAGGTCCTGAGCCTAACCTCTGTGACGTCAGTGTCCCAATTTAAAAACAAGAGGTTTGCACCCCTTGGGCCCATGTTATAATCCTGTGCAGGCAGCCAAGGAGATACAACGTGCACATGAAGAAAACATAAAGTTATGGGGGCTGTGAACCAGTCAAAATAACTAAAACAAAGCCAAAAGATCAAAAGAACAGAGGAAAATGGAAGCTCTCTCTTCTCAGAAAAAAATAACAATGTAGAAAATAGATCTAGGAAATATTATTTAAGAATTGCTGGGGGGTAGTTGGGAGGCTCAGTGAATAGAATGCCAAGCCTGGAGATGGGAGGTCCTGAGTTCAAATCTGACCTCCAACACTTCCAAGCTAAGTCATCCTGGGCAAGTCACCTAAGTCCAATTGCCCAGCTCGTCACTTCTTCTTTTCACTCTCCTCTGAACGAGGCAGAGAACATGCACAGAATTTGGTCCAGAAACTCCAAGGATAACCCAAGGCAGAAGCTCTCAGGTGCTTCATGAGTGTGTGTCAAGCAGGCATATCTATATCTAAAGGGCTTTCCTGTGAAAGAGGGCTGAGATACAGTCCCTTCAGCCCCTGCCAGCAGAGCCCAGAACAACAAACAGGCTGCAAAGGGCAAATGTTGAAGGAAAAACTCCCAAACGATTAAAGCTGCTGCACAGGAAGGGGGGCAACCCAGGAGGGCTCCCTGCCAAGGTCTGGCAGGACATGAGGGGTATCTTGGGCAGTATGATGGCTCAGAGGCCAGGCCCACTCAGAGACTGGCACCTGGGCAGCTCCCTGCCATGAGGAGGCCTTGGGGAAGAGGCAAGGGAATTTTTTTTAATAGACCTAAGTGGCATTTTGATGGAAAGGCAAACCTTTACTCTAGGCTGTGTAAATCTCCCCATCACAGAAGAGACCAGGAGACACCAGAGTGAGCCCTGAGGAGAAACAGAGCCTCTCTTCTACCAAAGACTCCAGTGGATCAGATTGCCAGGAAGCCAGTATGTAGGTCTTTCCCCCCTTAAAGCCCCCAAACCCAAACAACACTCACTTTGCTTCCAAGGGAGCCCCTCTCCATCTTCTCAAATCCAAGGGCCAAGACACAGCTTGCCAAACCTGAAATAGAAGTCCCAGAGGCTTAGACACAGAGTAAAGTAGAACCCAAGTATGTTGAAGGGTGGGGGGAGAAGAAGAGGGAGACAGAGAAAGAAAGAAAGAAAGAAAGAAAGAAAGAAAGAAAGAAAGAAAGAAAGAAAGAAAGAAAGAAAGAAAGAAAGAAAGAAAGAAAGAAAGAAAGAAAGAAAGAAAGAAAGAAAGAAAGAAAGAAAGAAGGAAGGAAGGAAGGAAGGAAGGAAGGAAGGAAGGAAGGAAGGAAGGAAGGAAGGAAGGAAGGAAGGAAGGAAGGAAGGAAGGAAGGAAGGAAGGAAGGAAGGAAGGAAGGAAGGAAGGAAGGAAGGAAGGAAGGAAGGAAGGAAGGAAGGAAGGAAGGAAGGAAAGAAAGAAAGAAAGAAAGAAAGAAAGAAAGAAAGAAAGAAAGAAAGAAAGAAAGAAAGAAAGAAAGAAAGAAAGAAAGAAAGAAAGAAAGAAAGATAGGAA